>NW_026705824.1:0-300000 GCF_029867415.1 Vicia villosa | reverse complement strand
TGGAGAAATGGGAATGGGTGTGAAAGACGAGGATGACGAGGACGAAGATTACGAGGAAAATGGAGGTGAGCATGGAAATGCTTTACAAGTGGCAGAGTTTGATGGTGGGAGTGGGATGGGAACTGGAGCTGGTGACAACAGGTTTCAGCAGCAATACGAGTTTCAAGAGCAAGTAGGCACTCCAGGTGGAGGTAATCGAAGATCTAGACCGGTAGAAGAGAAAGAGAGGACTAAGCTAAGAGAAAGGCGCCGGAGGGCTATCACTGCTCGGATCTTGGCAGGGCTTCGAAGGCATGGTAACTATAATCTTAGGGTTAGGGCTGACATAAATGATGTTATTGCTGCTCTAGCTAGGGAAGCTGGATGGGTGGTTCTTCCAGATGGCACTACTTTTCCCTCAAAATCTCAGGTATTACCTGTCAATTTTAAAGCTATGCTTTTCCGATTCTAATTCTAATGGTAATTGGATTTTGTGACTTTCGTTTTGCATCTGGCATCATGTGCAGTTTCTCCATGAAAACAGGTATTATGACCGGATCATTTTTCCCTGTTCTGTCATCAAAAAACCCTTATAAACATTTGTTTTGGAGAGAGCTCTATTTAGTTTTACGTGCAGTGTTGACATTAACTATTGGCACTTGTTATATAGTTGAGTTCTCAGCTTAGTCAAGTAAAACCTATTTGATATTTTTAACTTTCAATGGCTTGTTACCATTGTGTCTCTGCAAATCTTATTGCTGCTATTTATCTGCGAATTTCAGTTCTGACAAATCTCAGAAAAACACTCATATTGGAACCTTTTCTTCTCAACATTGCAGGGTCAGGTACCAGCTGGCGGCAGTTCTGCAGGTGTTACTTCATCATCATCCCACGTGCCTTCCCAACACCCTCCGTCTGTTTCCCTCAGAGGCGCTGCTACTGGCAATAGGACTCCTTTAGAGTACAATGCATGTCCAATGAAAGATGTTTACGTTCCAGCTCCATCTCCATCCCCTTATGATCTATCCTCAAGTTCCCGGTCTCAAACATCTATGTTAAGGGACGGAAAAATGCAAAGAGACAATCCACCTGTGATTGGTGGTTCAATAGATACCATTAATGAGCAGCAGGTATTTAATGAAGCCGTTTGGCCTCTTGTTGATTTGTTTTAGAAATAAGTTTCTTCCTTTTGCTGTGGTAATATGTTGATGCAGTGATTTGGTGGCTACATTACTATTACATTATTGTTATTATTATTTCTTTACATATTAATATCAAATTTGCACTCATGAATTTTAGATGCAGAACATGTTAAATTGGCATTTAATACAAAAAGTTACGTATTGAAAATATAACATCTTTATTGCTTTATGAATTTTATCTGGGTTGTCATTGTGACCCTCTTGACCTCTTTAATATTTTTCAACTTGTTCCATTGGATGTATTAGGCCCCTTCTACTATGGCATGTGCTGCTAGGAAAGGGTTGGGAAGTATAAACAAACACACGGCGAGGTTTGTCAGGGGTATCTAATTGAAGTTAATGAGGATTTTTTGTTTGTTTAAGCTTTACGAATTGTGAGCTGGAGAAGATTAGCGGGGAGTGAACTCATTTTGGGGGGAAGGAGAATATGAGGGGAAGGATAGATAGTGTATGGCAGACATGAATTTAGAAGAAAAAGTAGAATGACTTTAGGCTAGAGGTTCTGTGCTTCTGCAGAACTCTAGATTTTATTTTTTATTTTTCCTATTTTCTTTTTTTGTAGTAAGCGCTAATCTCCACATTGAAAATCAGTCCCTACAGTTAAGAAAGATGAATGATTATCCAAAAGGGCATATTCTTCCTTTATTTTGTACTATATTATTTCAATATAGTGCCTTTTGTAGGTAAGTCTCTTGGCATTGATTTACATTTTTTTATCTTTTGCAGATTTTGGACATTCCAGCTAGATTACCAGAACGTGATTTTGCCGGGTCCCCATATGTTCCTGTTTATGTGATGCTACCAGTAAGCTATGATTATACTCTTAATATCCAGTTATTTTAAGTTTTGTTTCTTGGTAAGTAGTCATGCTTAATATGTTGTTCTCAATATATTGTGTGGAATTTTTTATAAGTCTGTTAGGTGAAATAAATAAATCATCATTGGAAATCATCTGTACACGTCAATTAACATTATATACCATATTTTATCTATATTATTGACAGTTGGGAGTGATCAATATTAAATGTGAACTTGTTGATCCGGATGGTCTACTAAAGCAGCTGAGGATGTTGAAATCAGCAAATGTTGATGGTGTTATGGTAGACTGCTGGTGGGGAATAGTGGAAGCACATACTCCACAGGAGTATAATTGGAATGGTTACAAGAGACTCTTTCAAATGGTGCGTGAGCTTAAGCTTAAGTTGCAGGTGGGTTTTATAAACTACTTTAATCATTGTGGTTCACTCTCTTGCTGATTCAGTCTGGCTTTGATAGTGAGTTGTCTTGTTTACATTTCATTAGGTTGTCATGTCTTTTCATGAATGTGGAGGCAATGTTGGTGATGATGTTTGTATTCCATTGCCCCATTGGGTTGCTGAAATTGGTAGGAGCAATCCAGATATTTTTTTCACGGATAGAGAGGGAAGACGCAATCCTGAATGTCTTTCTTGGGGAATAGATAAGGAACGTGTTTTGAGAGGTCGGAATGCTGTTGAGGTAATAACGACGTTATAATCTGACTATGACAACTGTTGTTTGTTTTAGTTGTTGTTGCTTCTGTTGTTAACAACTATTGCTGTTGGTGTTGTTATTAATACTACTATTACTGAATGGGATTGGTATGAAATGGAGTTTTGCTTACGCTTAATGAAATGGAGCAGTATTGTCAAATATCGGCCATGGCGGCACCATGGCATATTAAGGTGGCTGATGTTTTGACAACCACCAGTGTTTTATGGCGGATATGTCGGCACCATTGCATTTTATGGCTGATATGTGGGCGCCATATGATGGATTTTTTGGCTTTCCGCCTTAGTATGCAATCCGCCATCGATAACATTGTGATGGAGAAGGCTTTAATCCTTCCTATATACATATTATGGTGCTAGCCTTAAATCACTTTTTTCTCTGAATGAATCCATTTGAATTACTTATGAGATGTTTTTCAAGGAAGTGAGAGGACACATGGTTTCTGTTTTATGTTCTACCAATAAAATTAACGCATGCAATTTGTGTGTTGTACTCTTTTTTAGGTTTATTTTGATTTCATGAGAAGTTTCCGGATAGAGTTTGACGAGTATTTTGAGGATGGTTTTATCTCGCTTGTTGAAGTTGGACTAGGTCCATGTGGAGAGCTAAGATACCCATCATGTCCAGTAAAGCATGGTTGGAGATATCCTGGTATTGGTGAATTCCAGGTAATTGTTTTCTTTAATGTACTTTTTTTTTTAATAAAAAAAACAAGGTTTTTTTCCTTCTTTAAGCATTTGTTATCTAAATGTGACAATTTTCAGATTCAATTTTTCATTGTATATGAGTAAGCTAAATGTTCTTTGTTTGCTGTCAATGTATTGTCACAGACTGTGGATCCATCTCTTTTACTTGTATTCTCCACTTATTGTTGCTAATTTTGCCTATGCTTTCACCTCAGAAGCTCCAATACCTTTTTAACCAGTGTGCTCATCATCTTTCTCACTTCTGTGCAGTGCTATGATCAGTATATGTTGAAAAGTCTTAGGAAAGCAGCAGAAGCAAGAGGCCACACTATTTGGGCTAGAGGGCCAGATAACGTGGGTACCTATAATTCTCAGCCACACGAAACAGGTTTCTTTTGCGATGGGGGTGATTATGATGGCTTCTATGGCAGGTTTTTTCTCAACTGGTATTCTCAGGCTTTAGTTGATCATGGAAACCGGGTACTCTCTTTGGCAAAATTAGCTTTTGAGGGGTCCTGCATTTCTGCAAAGGTAAGATAATAAAACAATTGTAACGTGAAGATAATTTTTCAATTTATTGGAGAATGATGATGTCATTTGATCCATATAGCCGACCCTACCTAGTGGAATAAGGCTTGGTTGTTTTTCAATTTGTTGGAGAATGATGATGTCATTTGATCCATATAGCCAACCCTAACTAGTGGAGCAAGGCTTGGTTGTTGTTTGTTCTTGTAACCTAAAACATTTTCTGTTAAAACCTGAAAAAAATAGAACCAAAGTGTAAAATCAATGCTACATTACTGCTTTCTCAATTTGACTAGGAGTTTTTCATTTGTAGGAACTTCTCAATTGTATTGTGGCCTTCTGCAGTATGTTTGATATATTTTAATTTCAATACAGCTATCAGGTATTTATTGGTGGTACAAGACTGCTAGTCATGCCGCTGAATTAACTGCTGGGTATTATAATCCATGCAATCGAGATGGCTATGCGGCAATTGTTGCAATGTTAAAGAGAAATGGAGTTAGCTTAAACATTGCTTGTGTTGACCTGCACACGGTGAATCAACATGAGAGCTTTCCAGAGCCATATGCTGACCCTGAGCGATTAGTATGGCAAGTTAGTATCTAATCCTTGATTAAGTTAATTTTGTATCTAATTGATTTCTCATATAAGCAATTACATTAAGAAGTAGCCGTTCTATCATAAGACAAATTTGGGATGTGCCAAATACAGTTTTAGAATAAAAAGCTGTGTGATCTAAAATACATACACATTTTGGTTATATATTGCAGCTGTTGAATGCCGGGTGGGATGTTGGACTACCCGTCGTCAGTGAGAATGCACTTCCTTGCCTAAACAGAGTTGGCTATAACAATGTTTTGGATAATACCAAGCCCGTGAATGATCCAGATGGAAGGCACTTTTCATCCTTTACATACCTGAGGCTCAGTTCACTTCTTCTTGAGCGGCAAAACTTCATAGAGTTTGAACGATTTGTCAAGAGAATGCATGGTAAGTTAATGCAAGAAAATTTTAAATGTATCTGTAGCCTCTTATTGATTTGTACGTAAAACAGTATTGAATAAGTTTTATATCAGTTGACATTAACAAGTTTTAGGGTTGATGGATTTGTCTTTTCTCACTGCAGGAGAAGCTGTTCTGGATCTTCAGGTTTAACAAGCAGAAAAGAGAATCTTGTGGAGTTTGTATTTATAGTTCCCTCTACAAAACGGTTGGAGGATTCTGATACAGATTAGTAGAATAGAATTGTTACTTGCTGTGGCACATACTAGTTGTTAATCAAATAGTTTAGTTAGACTGGGGATAGGTTTTTTATGGGATCAAACTATTCCGATTAGAATCTGGATGTAAAATTTGTCCATACATTGTAACTCTGACCAGTATTAGCCTTTACAGTGATCTCTACAACTTTTGTACATTGCATCAATATCAGTATAGTAGTAATCTAGTAGAGAAATATAATGATATTGCTAGTTTATCAATGTCATAAATTTGATTGGATGAGCTGATGACATGCAATTTTTCATTGTGCATCGAATGAAAATCATGGCAAATCCTTGATATGAAAATTTAATAAAGTTCTAAACTTCTATGATTACAATAAACAATACCAGAACAAGCTTGGAATAACTCATAACAATTAATATGACATTTAAGCCTTAACTATATAAATATATATATTTTTTGGTTAAGTAGCTTAGTGGTTGGAATTCACTTTTTAAAGGTGAACAAGTGAGATGTCACGGGTTCAAACATGTGTCTCACACCTGATATTTTTGTACGGCTATCAATTGAGTTGGTTTAACGGGGTAAGTTTAAAAAAAATTGGATGATTATCATTTAATAATAAATTATTTTTGACACGTAATGTTTTTTTTTTTGAAAGCAAGAGATATATTGAAAGGAGAACAAAGGGTTCCCCAACCCAATTACACACCATTCAAAGGTTACAAAAACAATATTACAACTAATTACACTTACGACATAAAATACAAAGGATCTTTGTAAAAATCGTAAAAACAACAATTGGAATATGTAATATTGCCATATGAAGACCACCTCCAAACCAAGAACTTGATACTCCAAACCATATTATTTATGTTCCACACTTCCTCCCTAAAACAAAAAGCATTCCTAGTTAACCAAACAATCCAAGCTGTGGCTAACCAAAGCACCCCCAATTTGCCGCTATTAAGCTTTTTACCACGACTCAAGGAATGCCAATCCACAAAAAAAGAGGCGCAATCTTCCTCCCTCCAACCCGCAAAACCCACCCACGAAGCAATTTCATTCCAAACCAAATTAATCACAATGCATTTAGAAAATAGATGATCCACCTCTTCCACATGAGCTTCACAAAAAATACAATTTAAATTATTATTTGTGAAAGCTAAACCTCTATGCGCCAATGAATCTTTGGTAGGTAACCTATTCAAAAAGAGCCTCCAACCAAACGCTTTAATCTTATACGGAACTTCCGTTTTCCACAATAAATTAAAGGCCTCCTCACCCTTAGTCGGAGGTCCATAAGGGATACGCCTAGAAGCATACAAACCATAACAAGAAGCAACCGTGTATCTTTTTTCCAAATCCAAAGACCAAACCACACAATCTTTGGAAGTATTTAAACTACCAAAAGAGTCCAATAAATTCTTCAACACCGAAAGAGAATCTAAAAAGACCGCGTCCCTACCCACCATCGAAATACCAAGATCCCCCCAATTCCAACTACCATTATTCCACCCACCCATAACCGCTACCGAAACTTTTTTCAAAGAAGAAGCCAAAAAAAATCCGGAAAAGTCTCCTTTAAAGAGCAATTATTCAACCAACAAGATTCCCAAAAGGGGGTATTATAACCATTTCCAACAATGAAATTACAAGTCGAAACTATGGGATCAATATCTAAAGGATTAGAGGAAATACAACTAACCTTTAAAATATCTCTCCACCAAAAAGAAGAGAAAGCGAGTTTGAAAGCATCTCCATCGCACATAATTCGCAAGCACAAATCACCATACCGAGCCTTTAGCACATCTAACCATAATGACTTATGGCCTTGCACTATCCTCCACCTCCATTTGTTCAAAAGAGCCAAATTGAATTCGGCAATATTTTTTATCGCTAATCCGCCTTTCACGATGGGAAGAGTCACGCCTTTCCAACCCACCCAATGAATAATCCGTTTCTCTCCCCCACCTCCCCATAAAAAATTGCTTTGAATCGCCGTTATCGCCTTTACCACACTAGCCGACATTTTGTAAAAGGACATAGTGAAGATAAATAATGGACTCAAAATAGACTTCAAAAGAGTTAACCTCCCACCTAGATTAAGAAATCTAGTCTTCCAACCGGATAACTTCTTTTTCATCTTCTCCACTAATGGAGCCCACGTCGCTTCCTTCCTAGGGTTGTTACCGATAGGAATACCAAGGAACATAAAATTGCTATCTTCCACCCTACAAGAAAGATAATAAGCCGCGGCGTCCAAAAAAATAGGGGACACATTAATACCAATCAACTTGCTTTTGTGAAAATTTATACCAAGACCCGACACAAGTTCAAAGGATCTTAACACAATCTTTAAAGCCTTTACATGTTTCCATGTCCCCGTTCCAACCAACAAAGTGTTGTCCGCAAATTGAAGAATGTCCACCTCGCATCTTCTTTTAATAACAAAAGACTCAAATTCATCAATCTCAATAGATTTCCTAACTAGTCTCGTAAGAGCTTCCGTCACCAAAACAAAAAGAAAAGGAGATAACGGATATCCTTGTCTTAATCCTCTATTAACAACGAATTCCTTTGTTGGACTACCGTTAACCATCACCGACATATTGCTCTTGAAAATCAATATTTCCATCCACTTCCTCCATTTAGCTCCGAAACCCATTTTGACCAAAAGATATCGAAGAAAGTTCCACGATACTTTGTCATACGCCTTTTCGAAGTCTACTTTGAAAAGAAGACAAGAACCTCCCTCCTTTCTCGCATAATCAACCACCTCGTTAGCCACTAGAACACCATCGAGCAAATGTCTACCCGGAACAAACGCACTTTGACAATGCGAAACTACCGAATTCAACACATGTTTCAATCTTCCCGCCAATAGTTTTGCCACCACTTTGTACATACACCCCACCAAACAAATCGGCCTATAATCATCCAAACTTAACGGATTTGAACTTTTCGGAATTAGAGCTAAAAAAGAAGAAGTAATTACCTTAGACAATTCTCCTCCATTGTAAACATGTTGAAAATACCTCAAAAAGTCCCTTCTCAAGATAGGCCAACACTTTTTAATAAAAAGAAAGGAATGACCATCCGGACCCGGGCTCTTAAAACCATCACAACACCTTATAGCCTCCAAAATTTCCTCCTCTTGAAACTCTCTCTCAAGCCAACCTTTCTCATCCTCACTAATGCAATCAAAATTAATCCCGTCAAGCCTAGAATGGCCCTCATCAAAACCACCGAATTTACTTGAGAAATGATGAAAAACTTCCTCCTTAATCCCTTCCACCGAATCTAACATGCCTCTAGAAGAATTAATCGGGCCGATGTGATTATGATTTCTATTAACCTTCATAGCTTTGTGAAAAAGACCGCTATTGGAATCCCCCTCTTTAAGCCATCTCAATCTAGATTTTTGAACATACATATTCTCTTTAATTCTCAATCTTGTCCAAAATCTACTTGTTGCTTCCTTTCTTCTTTTAATAATTTCGGGGTGAAGATCTTGCGCTTCCACTTCCAACCTATCATCACCTAAATTAATGTCTCTCATTTCTTCCTCTATCTCCAAATCCATCTTGCCAAACACCTCCTTGTTCCACCACTTTAGCCTATTCTTCAATCGAAAAAATTTCTCTTTCAAAATATAATCACCTCTTCCTTCCACCTTAATGTCATTCCATTCCTTTTCAACAAAAGAGTAGAACGAGTCGAAAGAAAACCATTCATTGTTGAATTTGAACGGTTTAGGACCCCAATCATTTTTATCAACCTCAAGCCAAATAGGACAATGGTCGGAGATGTCTCGATTACCCACAAATTGCCCCACCACTCCCCATTCGTTCACCACCTTCTCTGAAAGAAGAAATCTATCAATCCTACTCATCGAATTTCCCCCTCCGCTATACCAAGTGAACTTTTTTCCTTTGCAAGGAACATCCACCAACAAGCTTTCATCAATAAACTCCACAAATTCATTCATCTCCATGGAATTGGCACTATTAATAGAAACCGTGCCCCTACCTCTCCTCTCTAATCGGTTCTTGATAGCATTAAAGTCTCCTCCTAGAATCCATTCACCGTCCTTATGCGTCTCTTTCAACTCCAAAATCCTCCTCCAAAGCTCTCTCTTCTTGGACAACTCACAAGAAGAATAGATATTAACCAAGTAATAATATTTATTATATTTCAAAAACTTGATACCAAGATATCCCTCACCTTTGAAACTAGAAACCACCTCCATGTTCTCATTCTTCCATAACGTTAATAGCCCACCCGATCTACCAAACGAATTTGAGAAAGAATAACCAATATTATTATTCCTCCAGAAACTTTTTGCCATCCAATCTTGCATGTCCACAATCTTTGTTTCTTGAATCAAAAAAATGTTCGCCTTACTCTTCGTTATTAAATCACTAATTCTTCTTCTTTTCAAAGCACTACCCCCCCTCTTATATTCAAAGAGCCAATTAACATAATGAACCTTTGTTAATCTCCTTCCTACTTACCCTTCGAGAAATTGCCTCCTCATCCAAAATCTCCAACTTCTTCAAAACCGCATCTTCCTTTCCATGATTAACAACTCCCAAGGCTTCCATGGCTTTCCAAATTTTAGAACCCGACTCGCAATCAAGATTTCCCCATAACCTGAAATTATTTCTAGCAATGTCACCATAGTCACTACAAACAGCAGAAGCAATTCCTTGACTATCACCCAAAGAAAGAGTCGGTTCAGTTTCTGTAAAAGATCTTGTAATCATTTTCGGTCCCCCAACACCAGTGGCATTATTGCTACAAACAGCTTTATTACCAGCACTTTTAAGGCATTTTAATTTGTTCTTATTAACCGACATAAGGGATTTTTTGTGAAGCGAACCTCCCGCCTCTGTTATCTTATTGAAAGTAAGCTTCCTCATCGACTGTTTCTTCCTCTTTTTGACTTGATGGACAACGCCATCAAAGGATAAGGCAAAAGGAATCACACCTCCTTTTGCCCCTACCTTAGTCTCACCACCGCGATCCTCCTTGCTAACCTCGTCGGAAGCAAATTTAGCATCATGAACAGCCTGTTGCTCAGAATTAGGGACACAGGAAAAAGATGATGAAATCGAGTCGGTTGCATCATCCCGATCCTTCACTGGAGAGATAACCGTCAAAGGAATTGGAAGAGGACATGTGGATTTATTGGCTACAACATCCCCATGAATCCTTGTCTGAGCGGCGCTGGCAGTCCTAAGACTCTCCACATTATGCACCAAGACGTCCCCACCCACCATGTCCTCCTTACGAGAATTGATACCCCCTGTAAAAGAACCATTCCCATTAGCTGCCACCAAAACAGATTGCTTAACCGAACCGTCATGTTCGCTGTCCAATAAATCGTCGCCTCTAAAAAGACAGTCCTCCTCCCGTGAAAAACCAGAAATAGACAGAAAGTCAGAATTGATCGAGTCTGACTCGAAATCAGAATCAGAATATTGGTGATACTGTTTTCGAGACTTGGTGCTTCTCTTGCTGCTGATTTCCTTGATAACCAGATAGAACATGGACCCATCAATCTCCACAGAATACCTTTGTTGCAGCTCGAACTCAATCGGTACTTCGATGAGCAATCTAGCCACATCCATCCTCGATCCACACACTGTTGCGTCGTCGATACAAACTAATTTCCCAATAGAGTTTGCCAAGTTTGTCATGAACACCGAGTTCCAAGCATGGGGAGGAATGCCAAGCACCTCAATCCAAATTGTCCTTCCCATAACCAGAATACCCTCCTTCCATTCCTTCACTTCTGAAAAGCAATTTGCCCACCACCTAACATCTTCAGCAATCAACGATTCTATAGTCCCTTCCTCCGATTCTTGTAAAAGACAGACGGAACTACTAATCGGCGTGACCTTTAAATTGTGAAGTCCTTCCATCTCCAACTTGGTTTGCAAACAATCCGCAGTCCCCGGAATTTTCACAGTTCCCACAAAAGCTTTCTTGAACCTCAAAAGGACCTCCTCAGAAGATGTATGTTTAAGAAGACATACTGGAAAAACCTTAACTGCAACCGTCTTGTTGTTCACCACCTCAGCATAAGATCTTTGCCTGATGCTGGATTCACCCTTTCCGCCGTAGCCCGAACCACTGCCAACTCCATCAAAACTCCTGCCCCCACTAATTTTTAATAACTATAACTCTACTTTATAGGTTGATTTGATATAAAAAACATTAGGGTGATGTTTCACTATATTCATGCAGAGATATCACATTTTATAGAAATGACTTTTCGTAGTGTCCAGAGATTTAAAATAAGACACATTTATTTTACAACAAAATCACTATAGGGTGTGTTTGGTTCGAGGTAGAGCGAGGGGAGGGGAGGGGAGGGAATATTTAAAATGAAATGTATTTGGTTCAATTTTTAGGAGGGGAGAGGAGGGGAGGGGAGGAGAGCAAAATCCCTCCAAATGACATTTTTTGCGTTCCCCCGAATCGGGGGATTCGGAGGGGAGGGGATCTGAGTTTTAATATTAATTAAATTAATATATTTACTAAAATATCCTCAATTTTATTTTATTATTTTAAAAATATTATTTTCTTTCATGTTCCTACTTTTCTTTTTGTGAATTTTTCTCTATTGCTTCCAAGCCTTCCATCAACTTATTATAATTATTCTTCGCCTTCAAATTATTTTTTATTTTTTATTTAATAAAAATTATAACTACTAAAGTTTTTTGTTTTTATTATAATTTATTTTATGTATTCAGGAGTTGTTATCAACGCATAGTTTATTTTGTGTCGAGAGTTATAATACGAATCAAGTGTACTCAATTTTTTTAATATTATGCTATAAGTTATGACTTTTTAATCACTCAGTTATACAAATATTATTTTCAAGAAAATATTTATGAAATTTTTACAATTGAATATCATATCACTTATATAAAATTACAAGGATAAAATTGTAAATTATTATTAAAATTTCTCCCCTCCCCTCGTGAACCAAACATATTTTTAAACGAAATCCCTTCCCTCCCCTCCCCTCCCCTCGTTTGAACCAAACATATATATAATTACAAAAAATCCCTCCCCTTCCCTTTCCTCCATTAAAATCCCTCCCCTCCCCCTCATTTGAACCAAACAGACCCTTAGTAGAGAGATATTTAATTTTTTCCAATTAAAAGTCCGGATTTTAATATCCGAATATAGCCAATTAAAACATGGATTTCAATCTTTGGTTAAATCTCACGCATTGGCTTGGATACGTGTTTTATCATAAGATGGTTAAAGATGAGGATAATTTAGATTTAAAAATCTGGACAAACACCGAGACAGTATTTGCATCCATGGACAGTAACTTTTAAGAAGTGTTTCATTATTAATAAATCATACATAATAAGTCATTTTTAAATACTATCCACAATAGACCATACATATTATTCATTCATTAATAAAATCGAAGTGTGAAACAAAATGTTGGTAAACCATACACTAGTCTTGATAAAATACAACAAACTATGTAAATTCTCTAAATGTTAGTGTCAAAATACAAATTGAAATTTCACTACTGAGATTGACTCCCATGCCTCCTATATTGCATTACATGTCGTGTCTCTACTAAGATTGCTTGTAGAGTGACCCTCTCAGGAGCGTCTTCCTCAAATTCGCCCATAGGTATATCCTGTAGATACTCGACCTGCCGCAATACTCGCTCAGGTAGACGTGGATGCATATGTCGAGACCTACTAGCGAACCATATAGAGTGCCATGATATCATCTATAACGGCCGTGTATGATGGTGTTCACAGTACATCGTGAAACAGGTGCCATCCGACACGATGCATTCAAGTGCAATTCAGAACGAGTCGATTGCCAGATTCTCCCTGAGTGGAAATTCCTTAAAGTAGTCTTCAACATATTCCCATCTAGAGAGACGTGGAAAATGCTAGTGAATCCATGCTTGGAAATGGTTCAAAATGTCACTAACGGTCTAACACGTGTATTATGAAATTAATATCAGTTAGGGTGAATTTGTTTACAGTTAATAGACATTTGAATTTTGTTAATTGTCTCGTTTTCCATTGATTACCTTCAACTAACTTGGAGTATAGGTATACCAAACAAGATGTCCCAATTATACTCGTGAATCCTCTCAAATTCTATTGAAATATCTAATGTAGACAATGTCGACATAAGTCCCACTTTTGTCCATAGAAATGACTGTGTAGAACAAAACCTTATAATACAATGTCAATGCACATACTCTATATTAATCATCATCACATGCAACATGCACAACCGCATCTAGGTGATAAACATAATTTTTCATAAGGAATAAAATATGACATGGCATCCTCTAGTGTCATTTATCTCCTGCTGGACATCGTCCATATCAACTCCTAAATATGTTACTATTAGATTCAGTGCCTCATGTTTACTGATTTAAGAGAAATCTAATAATCTTCATGTGATAGAAATATATAGGAGGCATTATACATCATTAAGTGTGATGATCATCTCACCGATCATAAGATGAAATGACGATGTCTCTATGTGCCATCTCTCAATAAACGCAAACAATAAACCATGATTAATATAATCATATCCAAACTATAAGATTTCTTCAGTCCGGATAACTGCAAGACATCCTGAAACCATAATTCATCAGGCTACATAAGCTCTAGTGCCTTCCAGTCATTGTTGATACATTTCAACATCTCACGGTACTGGAAAAATAAATACATTATCGTCAAACAATTCAATAATTGTAACACAAATGTTAAACACACAGATTTCAATTATTTACGTTACCTTTCCCTCCCACACGCGCCTATCAACATGGTGTGCATATAGAGGAAGTAGTGAAAACTTCGAAGGACCTCCCAGAAAACTATCTAGAACGGTAGTATCATGTTCAACATCGGGTACAAGAGCATGTACAAGAGCAACTGAGGCTTTGTAATGAACCGAAGATACAAAGCTGATAATTGCATATGATTCTCCAATTGTAAATTACGATGGCCTAACTGTCTCCCTGCGCATTGAGGCATGTTGGGTCACTCTATCATGTCTCAATCTTTCTTAGTTGTCAGTCATTTTTCTAAAATCAAACAAGAAAATACACATCATAATCAAAGAAGCAGATACAATGTATTAGCAAATCAAATTTCAAATAGTCCACAAAATAGAGGAATCTCGATTTTTTTATTAGAACTAAGGGTTCAAACTTCAAAATTCGGACAGCACAAGACTAGAATATAGAGCATGCTTTAGAAACCCTAAGCTCAAAGTTTCAAATTTTCAAACCAAATCTAATTAGGACAAAACAAAAACTACATTTCTATTACATGTAACCTAATTTAACATAAGTATAACCTATTTATAAAATGCAGACATTACAAATAAAAAAAAAAAGAAAATGAGAAACTTACCATATATGACATACGAATGATCTTGGCTTGAATGTACTAGAGTAGAAGTTGTGAGAAATATTGAATTTTTTTGGTTTATGAGTAGGTAGTGGTGAGCTCTGTTTTCACTTGTTTAAATTTGATGAAATGAAAGAGAAGAAAAAGGGAAAGGTCTGAGCGTGAATACTTAAATGAATGGATCTAAATTTCAGAATTTGTAAGGTAAATCCGAATTTTGAAATTTAAACTTTTTTAAAACTTTCCTTTACATTGGTTCTGAGATGGTTTGGGGTGGTGTTTTATGGGACGTCAGAATTCCAATATTTAGACTTTTTTACCTTTAATTTGACTTGTTTCAGAAAGAGTTTGTTGTTTATTTTGTGTGTTTAGAGATTGAAATCCAAATTTTGCGAGTAATTTTGGAATTTTACCAGGGTGTGAGTAAGGCATGGGGCGTAATGAGTAATGCCCAAAAGTTAAGGCTTAGGTCTTACATGTATGTCATATGGTTATTTTTAAGTTAAAGTTTAGCATTTTGAAATCCGGGTTGGTTTGCTAGCCTATTTAAAAATCTATTTTGTTTGAAAGTAGTATTTAAATAAATAATCTTACTTTTGTTTAAATAGATTGATAAATTATATGACCGTTAAGACTAGTTCTTTTACCGATTGACTCATTTGAGCTTATTAACATATGTTTCGGAGACTATTTATTTGGAAGAGTTAATGAAAGAAACTTATGACATAGTGGTTTTCAACTTATTTTTATTTAGGTTAAATATGTTTTTGATCCCTATAAATATCTCAATTTTGATTTTTAGTCCCTATAAAATTACTTTTGCACTCACTTTTGATCCCTCTACAGAGACTAAAACTGATTGCAAAAATAATTTTATAAGGACTAAAAGTCAATATTTTTTCATAGGGACCAAAAGCCATTTTGAATAATTTTATAAGGACTAAAAACATATTTAACCCTTTTTATTTTTATAAGTTCTCCAATATAGCTAAATTTTATTTTGGTATTTAACTTTATATTTTATAAAAAAATGACTAAAAAGATACCATATTTCAATTTTAGTTTAAAAATTTGGAGATTATGTAGAGAGAAACAAATATTTTTTAAATGGTTATATAACAAAGGACAAAAAGAGGATATCATTTTTTTAATTTGTTTCATGGGACTAAAAAATATTAGATATTAAATTTTGTATTAATTGAAGAACATTTTATGCTCCTACATTTACAAATAAAGGCATTCATACTCAAACAAATTAGCTAAGTATATGCTCACTATCACATGATATATGATTTCTCTACCTTAATTCTCGTATGATCTTTCTCTACCCTTTTCATTAGAGAATATCGGCGGTGATTTTGTGGTATTGTTATTTGATTTCTCTACCTTAATTCTCGTATGATCTTTCTCTAAGTGAAGGGGTATGTGTGCAAATACATTTTAATTCCAAAGTAATGTAAATTATATGTAGCCAAGAAGTAGGTGAATTTATTAGAAGACCAAAATTGCATTTAAGGTTAAATATTTTTAAAGAAATTTGATACTTCCTCTGTCTTATAATAGGTGTCTTTTCTGATATTTTCACACTTTTAAAGAAAAGGGTTAAATGCAATTCACCCCCTGCCATTAGGGCGTGTTTCAGATTTGCCCCCCTGAACTTTTTTTTTAAGAAGACACCCTTATAAAAGTGTAAAGCCAGTTTCACCACACCCTTTTCTACTCATGCTGACTGGGCTTTGACTGATTGGCTGACGTGGCAAAGGAATAATTTTTAAAAATAAAATTCGTGAAGAATCCTTTTTATTAGGTTTATCCCCCGTGAATTAGAAAAGCTAGGTTTCATTGTTTGGGTTGGAGAAGACGACTTGAAAGCACAACGCAGTGGAGGAAGATGAATCAACAGCGGCAACGGCGAATGTTCAGAGGTTAGTTCCCTTAATCGATGTCTGTAACTTGATTCTACCATGGTTTTGTAAACTTTTTTCTTACATTACGTTTAACATTTCAGAACAATGTACTGTTTAATGTTGTGTTTCGACATGGAGGAGAGTTTATTGATAATAATGATGGTGAAACGATTTACAAGGGTGGTGTTTCTACTCTGGTTTCTGGGGAACATATAGATGAGTGGACAATGCATCATGTTCTTAACTTAGTAACTGGGTGGGGGTACTTTGAAGGGTCTTTTAGGTTGTGGACCAAAATAGTTGACATTGACCCTAATTACTTTCAAATTAGAAATGATGGGGATGCCTATGATTTTGCTGCCTATGGTTGTGCGATGCAAGTGGATGGGGAAATTTTTGTGGAACATGATCCAAGTGTAATTGGTAGCACCCCTAAGTTTGTGTCTGATTTAGAGGTTAGTGATGAAGAGGTTGTTGAAGGTTTTAATGATAGTGAGGATGAAAGGACAACTGCCATTGTTGATGGGTTTGATGAGTTTGATGGTATTGATGTCACTGTACCAATTAGGGAGGGTCCAGTCATTGCAGGTTTGTTACCATGTCCAAAGAAGAAGAAATTTGATGATGATGATGAGGATGAGTACCTTAGTGAAGAGCTTAATAGTTCTGACCCTGATGACTCAGAAGATGACAAAAAGCCTAAGTTTGAAAAGTTTAAGAAAGAACAACTTACAAAGGATTTTAAGTTTAAGTGGGGTATGGAGTTCACTTCCTTAGATGACTTTAGGGAGGCTATACGTGAGTGGACAATTTTAAATGGGAGGGAAATAACATTTGTAAAAAATGAGGGATATAGGGTGAGAGTTGAATGTAAGGCCAAGTGTGGTTTTTTAATGCTTTGTTCCAAAGTGGGCCACAAGCACACTTATGCAATTAAGACTATAAAGGACACCCACACATGTGCTAGGGTTTTGGATAACAAAATTGCAAATTCAAAGTGGGTGGCCAAGGTAGTGGTAAAGAAAATGCAGACTTGTGACAACTTGAGGATCTGTGATATTATTCAAGATATGAGGCAAAATTATGGAGTGGGTATCACTGTGGTCAGGGCATGGAAAGCAAAAAAGATAGCAAGACAAATGATAGAAGGGGATGCAGACAAGCAATATTCAAATTTGTAGAGGTATGCAGCTGAACTGCATAGGGTGAGTGCTGGAAACACTGTAAAGATCAACATTGAGAGACCATCACCTTCCATCCAACCAAGGTTTGGTTCTTTCTATTTCTGTTTTGAGGGATGTAAAAAAGGGTTCACAAATGGTTGTATACCTTTTATTGGGGTGGATGGTTGTCATCTAAAGACTAAATATGGAGGTCAGTTGTTGATAGCAGTGAGGAGGGACCCCAATGATCAATATTTTCCACTAGCCTTTGGGGTTGTTGAAACAGAAACAAAAGAATCTTGGAAGTGGTTTATACAGCTGTTAATGGAAGATATTGGAATAGGGAATATATATGTATTTATCTCAGACGAGCAAAAGGTATTGCCTCCAACATTTAATTATATACTGTTGTTTTGTATTTAAACTAATTATGTGTTATTTATCATTGTTGCAGGGTTTGGTGGCAGTATTTGAAGAAGTGTTTGAGAGAATTGAGCACAGACTTTGCTTGAGGCATTTGTAAGCAAATTTCAAGAAAAAGTTTGGTGGAGGAGCACTTATAAGAGATCTAATGATGGGAGCAGCCAAGGCAACATACCATCAAGCATTCTTGCAGAAGATGACTGCATTAAAGGCAGTAGATCCACAAGCTTGGACATGGCTAATGGGAGTGCCTACTAAATCTTGGTGTAAGCATGCTTTTAACTTTTATCCTAGGTGTGATGTTTTGATGAATAATATCTCTGAGTCATTTAATGCAACAATCTTATGTGCTAGAGATAAACCCATATTGACAATGTGTGAGTGGATTAGGAAATATCTAATGAATAGGTGTAGCCAATCTACTTTGAAACTTGATAAATGGCCACACAAAATCATGCCAATCCCTAGGAGGAGATTAGATGCTGAGGTAGCTATGAGTGGTCAGTGGTTACCAACTTGGGCAATGAGGGAAAATTTTCAAGTCACACATTCTTATAACAGCCAAGAATTTATAGTTGACATAGCTAAAAGGTCATGCTCATGTAATTTTTGGCAGCTAGTTGGTATTCCTTGTAGGCATGTTGTTGCTGCCCTAGGCTTTAGACAGCAAAATCCATAAATGTTTGTTCATGAATGTTATAGCAGGGAAAAATATGCTTTATGCTATGGCTTTCCTATTAGTCCTATAAATGGACAAGACATGTGGCCTATGGTTGAAAGTGAAGATCTCTTGCCTCCTGACTTCAAAAAGGGTCCTGGTAGACCAAGGAAATTGAGGATTAGGGAGACTGGAGAGGAAGGTGCTAGGAGGAGGCTACCTGGTGTGACAAGATTGGGCATAATATTAAGTCATGCAAGAGCAAGGTGCAAGATCCAAGTGCCTTGAAAAGAAAGGTATGTCATTAATGGATATTGATATTGCTTTTTACTTTAAATTATATACTGATAATGTAATTATGTTGCAGAAAAAAGGACAATTGAGAACTGCTACTAATGCAAGTGCAGACACTCCAAGTGCTAGTGCAATCAACACAAATGAGGTAAATCCAAATGAGGTCAACACAAGTGAGGTCAATGAGGTCAACACAAATAAGGTCAATCCAAATGAGGTCAACACAAGTGAGGTCAATCCAAATGAGGTCAACACAAGTGAAGGCAAGGCAAGAGAAGGCAATCCAAGTGAAGGCAAGCCAAGAGAAGTCAATCCAAGTAAAGTCAAACCAAGTGAAGTGAAGACAAGTAAAGCCAAACCAACTCCAGCTGAAGTCAGTGCCAAAAACAAAGGAAAGGCTCAGGTGAAACCAGTGAGAAAGAGGGTCAGTGAGAGAATTAAGGAAAATTGGTTTAAAAAACCAAAACCTTACACAGGTCCTGGGTCTGCACCAGAACAACCATTATGCTTGACAGAAGAAGAAGATAACAATGCATCACAAAGGAAGATGAAGACTACTCCTAAGAAGAATTTGAAGAAGACCCCAAAGAAGAAGTCTATCAATGACTTGTAATTTGGTGTTACTAGTTTACTATGTCTGTTGCACAGTTTGGTGCTTTTTGTAATGAACTAATTATGCACATTTGTGCTTTTGATGGTTTTCTGAACTATGCACTTTGGTGCTTTTTGTATTGACTGAATTATGCACATTTGTGCTTTAAGTGGTTTTCTGAATTATGCACATTTGTGCTTTTTGTAGTAACTGAATTATGCACATTTGTGCTTTTTGTAGTAACTGAATTATGCACATTTGTGCTTTTTGTAGTAACTGAATTATGCACATTTGTGCTATTGGTAATGAATCAAGTATGCATTAGTGTTATTTATATATGATTTTGAATTATGCACATTTGTGCTTTTGGTTATTTCTCAATTATGCAGTAGTGTTTCTCAATACATGTTCCTCAGCAAATTGAACCAAATAAAACTGTTAACAAAATCAGCAAACTCTTCCCAAATTTTAGACAAAATCATCAAACTCCTTCCATTAAAAACATGTTTCTAAGTATATTACACATCATCGAAAATTACATCATTCAACCCTAACTAAATTAGACAAATTATATGAAATTGTAAATAAAACCAACAATCAAACAACACAAGACAAGTGCTATCTTAAGCTGCATATTTTTCCTTTTCTGAACTTCAACCTTCATCTTCACTTTCTCCAATTTGTTTGACATTGATTCCAGTTTCATTTGTAGTATATCACACTTCTTACAAAATGGTGAAATGATAGTTTCTCCTTTGTTGAATTCACCAATTTCATCATCCCATAGAAATAGTTCACAGCTATTCTTAGTCTACACAAAATGATTTACACCTGAGTTAGCATATAGAAAAATCAAAATTTTCTTTGACATAAACATACTCACCCCAGCGCTTCGACATTTCCAGATTTTTCGGTTGGGGTTTTGCACTGTGTTGGCTCTCCACATCTTCATTGTTCTACCACCCCCACATCTGGGCAAATCATGCGACGATACTGAACCAACCGTGCTCGTGCGTGAACTGCATCCAACCATGACCCCGCGAGGATTGAATTGAATGGACGAGGAAGAACAGGGTAAGCACAGGGTATAGTACGAGGATTGAATTGAATGGTACGAGCAATTATTCAGTTTGGGGGAGAAAGAAAACCCTAGAATTCTATTTATTTTGAAGAAGATAACACAATCAACAATTATTCCTTTGCCACGTCAGCCAATCAATCAAAGCCCAGTCAGCATGAGTAGTAAAAGGGTGTGGTGAAACTGGCTTTACACTTTTATAAGGGTGTCTTCTTAAAAAAAAAGTTCAGGGGGGCAAATCTGAAACACACCCTAATGGCAGGGGGTGAATTGCATTTAACCGTAAAGAAAATGATTAATTATGTTGATTTCAATATAAAGTGTGTATCATTTACTAAAAAAACCTTATTAATAATAGATAGTGGAATACTTAAATGAATTAAAATACAACAAATAAGGGTAAGTTAGTGGAAAGAAATAATAAATATTACTTTGGTATTTTAAAAGGACAAATAATTTGAGACAAATAAAAATAGGAAAGAGGACACCTATTGTGAGACGGAGGGAATATTTGTAATTGTTGTCAATTGATTTAGCTAGTGTTAGAGATTTGTCAATTGGTTGATAGATGTCTTGAAAGTAAATTGATTAAATGTGTTAGGTTTAAAATAGACTAAAACTTAATCAGGTTTAGTAACTTTTATTTAAAATTAATGAATTTAATATATTATGAAGATGATCAAGGTGTTTATGAAGATGTAGAAGAGATGAAGAAAATTGTTTTAGTATTAGATCGTGTAAGATCCAATAATTTATTTTTGAAACACAGATTAAATAATTTACAATATATTTAGATTGGTGGTATGCGATGTAATTGAATGAAGTAGTAATGAATATGATTCCATTATTTGAATTTGTAAATAATGGATGGAATGAAATGGAATATGATAGAATTTATTTCATCCCATTCCATCAAATTCTTCATTTCTTGTTCTATTCATTTTCGAATTTGGAAGAATACAGTGAAATCTATATTTCATTCAACCTCATTATATACAATTCCACCCCACTCCATAATATTCCATCAATCCAAACATAACTTTAAAATTAAATAAAATAATAAAATATATGATGTACAAAAATCATAATTGTTTGAGAGTGTGTAAGACAAAAATAACATAAGTCCTCAAATTTGCTAGATTTAAACGGTGAGAAAATAGAGTTTTATAATATGTTTATCAGCATTAAACCATGACTCGATAAGACTTTGTTAAAACCATAACTAAGAGTATATTTGAATTAATGGAATGAAATAAAATGAGATGTAATGGGAGGGTATAAATGTATATTTTATTGTTTCGATTAATTAAAAAGGAATGGAATGAAGTAAAATGAATGGAATGAAGATGCATTCTATCAAATTTCATCACTTTTTATCACTTTTATTATACCCTTCGATTTGGGGAGAATGAGAAAATTGATCTATTCCATCGTAAAATATCCAAACAATATAATGACATATTTATTCCATTCCGCTTCATCCATATTATTATTAGTGTATCCAAACATAACTTAATTTACATAGAGTTTGTAAAAATTTAAAATAAATAAATAAATAAATAAATAAGTAAAAAAAATATTTGTTGGCATACATGACACAAGTAATGAGGAATAAAGAGATTATAAATTTACTCTTTAATACTTTCCTTAATTAGCAGTCACTGATCCAGCATTCACTTCCGTGTTAAAAGATCTTATACGTGATGAGAATCAGCAATTCCACCGTCAATTCTTTATGAACGCCTTCACTCATCTCATACTTAATCTTAATCACCCTCCTTATTTTCCTTTTTTCATTCTATCCTACGCCACTCCTATATCGCACTGAAAAAGAGAAAAATTTTAAATAATCATTTTACAGTAACAGTTTTTTTTTAAAATTAATTATTTAATAAATTATTAGAGTTTTAATAATCACTTCCTTGTCGTGTGGAATCTTTCATTTTTTTCTAAATCTTACGAAAGACGTTAGTTAGTGCTTAATATATACAAAGAGAGATCACTGTAATTCTTAAATCCGTTCGCGATCGCTTACTGTAATGGCGAGGGAAGAAGGTGAGTTTCGTAATTTCATTTTTTCTGTTATGATTTTTTTGAGTTTGAATTTTTGTTTTAGGGTTATTTGATTTGGTTCACCGTGTTTGATCTTGTTGCAGTGTTGGAGTTCCTCGCTTGTGTTCCTCTTCTTCAGAGGCTTCCTAGATCGTCTTTGCAAAACTTATCTCAACTTGTAATCATCAAAAACTATGGTAATTAGTCGCTAATGAGATTTTAATTTTGATAATTTTACCATGTTTTGTTGTTTTATTAATCATTGGGATTTGGTTATGCAGTGGTAGTTATTTTTTTTTAAAATTTTTATTTGTAATTGTGTTTGATGTATTTTAGAAATTTTTTATTAGTTTTAAAGAATTTTGAAATTTATTGGAGGAGATGTTTAATTTTAGGGAAGGATGGTTGTTGAACTATATTGCTTGCATTAATGTTTTCAAGTCTTGAATGGTTGGTTGTTGTGTAGAGCCGGGAGAGTATGTTGTTCGCGAGGGAGAGCCTGGAGAGGGTCTTTACTTCATTTGGGAAGGAGAGGTATGCTCATTTTTTTTTCTTTCTGTCTTAAATGTTGTAAGCAAAATAAATTAAACAATTTCTTTTTTTGCTAATATTTAAGGCCAGAGAATAGTGTACAAGTATCATTGATCGCCTTTATTTAATGATGTCGAGACTGAATGATTATGATGGGAACGGGGTGTGAAGATTTTGTTTCTGCAATACTATTCGTTAAATGTGAAGATTCAGTTTTGTGCTTATAGTTGACTTGGTTTGCAGGCTGAGGTTGTTGGATCTGGTATTGCTGATGATGGGAAGGATCTAGAGTTTCAACTGAAAAGATATGACTATTTTGGTTTTGGTAATAAACTTCATACTTATGCAGCTATGTTCAAAACTGCTCTTTATAGTGTTTTCCCTTCATTTCAAAAATTATAGGCTTGTTTTTTTGGTAATCAAAGGCCTAGCAGAATATCTAGAAACTATCTTGTAAGGTCAACGCTTTAGCTTGAGCGGAAATGTTAGGATAAACAAGGACACAACATGAGGGGCAGTATGGGCAAAATACATTGAGGGTACGAGGATATGGCAGATTTTATAAATAATAACAAGAGGCCCTAGAATACACCAAACTAAGATTAGGTAAAAAATAAATTA
Organism: Vicia villosa; assembly: GCF_029867415.1. Taxonomy (NCBI): domain Eukaryota; kingdom Viridiplantae; phylum Streptophyta; class Magnoliopsida; order Fabales; family Fabaceae; genus Vicia; species Vicia villosa. Next base: position 276,110 of record NW_026705824.1, on the reverse strand, counting down.
AGTATACAAATTTGAATTAAGAAAAGATAATACATATTTTGAAAGTTTAGCATGGGTAATGGTAAACAAAACAAAAGGCTAATGTTTCTCTAAGAGGAGTGCAAGCATTAGCATCTCACACTTTTTAATAGTATTTCTCTAAGAGTATGTTCCATTTTCTAAAAGTCAACTTGCCCTTTAGGATGTTATCAAATTATGAAGCAAGCATCTGATTTTTTCTCATTGAAACGGATCAATCATAAAGATTGTGTTAAAGAGTGTTTAAAGATTGTATTGCTGCCATTCTTCTTTATCTAGTTAGTGCAGTATTCTAGTGTTTAATATGTTAGCATTAGTATTCAAAGATTGTCATCCCGTTTACTTATAGTCTCTAAATTAGTATATATCACCTCATAGATTGCCTAACCCATTTCCTCATGTCCTCTAGATTTCTTAAATTGTCTAACCTGTTTCCCTATTTAATTAGTATCAGAAATCTACTACTATTTACTAGAATGAATAGGTTTTGGTACTCTGAACTTTGACACATCATTACACACAAGAGAAAGTAGTTTAACACACCCATCCCTCTATTTTCAACAATATTCTGCATTGGGAATATGGAATTAGTTAGAATTTTTGTAGCCATACAAACCAGGTTTTATTAGTCTAAAACAGATAGGTTTTGTTTGATTTTTGTGAATGTGCTTTTTGTTTAGAGTTTCCTTGTTACATTAAATGTACCAGAGCCTATTATTACTATATAACTAAGGTTCATAACTATAATTACAAAAGACTAATGTGAACTTGCGACTTGCAGGTTTATCAAATGCAGTACACCATGCCGATATCGTAGCTTTGACTAAGGTTCCCTTATTGTCCAACTACTGTCCAATATAAACATGATATAATTGTAAATAAAATGTTTTTTCAATCATGTAGCAACTTTTTTTTGTTTGCTATGCAGCTATCCTGTCTAGTACTGCCCCATGAGCACTCGGCACTGTTGCAGCCAGAGTCTATCTGGAGTGCAGAAAAATCTCTTGAGATAGGCTCACTTGTAGAGCATATATTGCACTTGGAACCAATAGAGGTGCTCAATAACACACATGATATGTTTATAATTGATTGATGTATGTTACTAGAGAATGAAGAATTATTGTCCTGGTTTATCTTTGATAATAAGTAGTAATAAAACACTAAATTTCCTATAATTATGCTTTATATTTTATTTTATTTTGCAAAAGCATAAAGCCTTCTATATCTTTCCGCTCTTTCTCTTTGGAAGGTAGATATTTTTCAAGGTATAACCCTTCCAGATGCTCCAAAATTTGGGAACGTGTTTGGGGGACAATTAGTTGGTCAGGTATGATAAAATTACTTTGTATTTTTGGTATAGTACTTTCTAAGGGTAGACTTCTTATGAGGTAATGTGTAATCCCCAGGCACTGGCTGCAGCATCAAAGTCTGTTGATTGTCTAAAGGTTGTTCATAGCTTGCATACATATTTTCTTCTTGCGGGGGATGTTAACAGTAAGCACATTTAATCCTGAACTTTGTTGACAGTGCTCTGGTGTAATTTACCTCTGATCCATTTTTCTTTTCTCTATCCACCTGTTAAATTTGATTTGTATAAGCTAGTTTTTTTAGTATGTTGTTTATAAATTACATTTTAAATGGCTGCAGTTTTAATTTTAGTTGGCAGTTTACAATTTTTATTCTTGACAAATCCAACTCCTGGATTTTCATCACCATCTTACGTGGAAGTAATTTCAAGTTCTTTTTGTTGATAGCCAAACTTAGTGCTATCAAGTAACTTCAATGTTTTGTTGTTAAAATAGTCAGTGTCTCAATAATCCTCGAGTTTGGTTTATGTTGACTTCATTAGGTTCTTCTAATAAAGGTTCTGTCTTTTTAAGATGATAGATCATGTTTAAGAAAAACCAAGCAATATTTTCTTCAAAATAGAAAATTTAGAACACACAATTCATTGTCATCATTAACATAAAATGTATGTTATGCGTACGGCTAAACCATTTGTTTGTTTAAAATAGTGAAAATGTTATACATTATATGCTCTTTCCTATTCCAGTACCAATTATATATAGAGTTAAGCGTCTGCGTGATGGGAAGAGCTTTGCTACGAGGAAAGTGGATGCCATTCAAAAAGGAAACGTTATATTCACTTTGTTGGCTTCGTTTCAGGTAATCCTCATTTTTCTTGACTTGGACTAGGATAAGTTTTCAGTCATTTTTATTTATTTATTTCGCTGTAAATTAGGTCAAGTTATACACTCTTTCTAATTCATATATGGATTTTCTTATCATTCTTTAATGAATAGTGCATAATAACCTATGAAGCCTGGACTCGGACACGGACACAGGACACGACACGGATACGGACACGAGGACACCGCTAATATAGAAAACATAGGACATGGACACGGCTATATATATATTTTATATATTAATATAATAATGCAATGTATGAGCACAATTTATAGAGTTTAAAATGAGAATTTATAGAGTTTAAAACGAGAAGCAAAATTTATATATATTTAAAGTCAATACTTTCAATCAACAAAAAAAGACATAAATCCACCAAAACAAAAAATAATACAAATCCTATCATAGTCACTTCATATTGATAAAATCAGCCTCTAAACCAAGGAATAAGAAGAAAAAAAAGGAATCCTAATTGTGTTATTTTTATACTGGAGAAGTGAAATATGAAAGGTAAAAAAAATCCTATTATTTTTATAAATCAAAATATGATAATTATTGAGTTGGGCCTGTTTTTTTTTTTTTTTAAAAAAAATCTAATATTTTTTTGAGTTGGGTGTGTCCTTTATTTGAAACACGGTGTCGTATCCGTGTCCGCTGCAATTAAATTATTATTTTTTTGTTGGACACTGCAAAAATGTGTCATATACGTGTCGTACGAGTATCTGTGTCCGACACGTGTCCGACGCGGCGACACGCCTTCTGAATGGCGTGTCGGCACTTCATAGATAATAACAAATGAAATGCCATTTGGGAACAGCAGATAGTGCAACCAAGCAGTTTAACTTAATATTTCATAGTTCAGACTAGTTTCTGCTGGGAATTAAAAGATGAAATGCCATTTGGGAACACTCAGATGGTGCAACTATATAAATGGAGGATGAACGGAGGGAACGACATGCTTGAAGCCTTGAACAAAATGAGCGGCTAGTTTAAACAGCTTAGAACTCAAAGGAAAGCTAAAAGCACAAATTACCATTAAAATGTTCTAATTTTAAGGAGTAATTTTGATTTTTCAAGTGACAAACAGGAAAGTGGCCAAGAGTCCGCTCCTGGCCACGACCCACGAAAAACCCTAGGAGCGCCTATTACCCAATTCCGGACCGCCACCGACCTCGCTTCCACGGATAACCTCGGCTTGGCATCGCGGATATAGGGACGCTCTAGGTCGCTATTGACTACCTAGATCCTTGATTGGATTAAATTCTGCCAGGAATAGGAGTTTCGATGCAATATCAACAATAGTAAATGAGATGCTGTCTAGCATTGTCAATTCAATCGGAAGAATATAAACCAATGAGTTTCCTTTTCTGGTATCTATATTTTAAGAAAAAAAACTACAGGTCAAACCATTGAGAGATATTTAGAGGTGAACAATCTATCTTTAAACTTTATAGGTGATAGGGAGTTATATTACGGACCTTATCTACTTAGATATGACTCATTGTTGGTGCAGTTTCAGTTTTACATGGTTTAAAAATATAACATGGTTTATGTTTCATATATGCAAAGATGCCAATCTTTGTCTTTAGTCGATTGGCACGTGTTCTTTCATCATATGCTCTAACACTAGGGGATGAATTCTACTTTATATTCGAGGTACATTTATTTATGTTATAACCTTAATTCTACAGAAGGAGGAGTTAGGGTTTCAACACCAGGAAGCGCCTATGCCATCAGTCCCTACTCCAGATGAGGCAAGTAACAAAATTTTTATTCGATAAAAAAAGGCCAAATGCTGCTTTGAAATTTGGACTAATAGATTTTGCTCTCTTTTATAGCTTGTATCAATGGAAGCGTTACGAGAGCTACGTCTTACTGATCCCCGTCTTCCAAGGTAAGATTTATTATTCTACATATCCTATTTGATGCAATAGTTTTCTATATTTGTTTATTTTTCATTTAAACCAATCCAGATAAGGGTGTGTCTATATGATGATTTTCTATGATGTATTTATAAATTTCGTTGCTTCAGAACTTACCGGAACAAAGTTGCTACAGCTAAATTCATTCCCTGGCCCATAGAGATACGGTTCTGTGAACCTAGTCCTTCAACAAATCAGACCAAGTCTCCTCCTAGGTTAGCTGGGTGCTCTCTCCTATTTTTTTCTTACATTTATACCAGTATTTTATGCTATTTTTTATGGAAGATTTGGAAAGAGGACAGAGGAAAGCATCAGTGTACCTTTAGGAATGCAGCAAATCCTTTGCTTTCCTACCTTTGTAAATCATTTTCTGATAGCCTCTCTTGGAGTCTTAATTTACTGCATATCAAATTAACTTGTTTAAAATATGAATGCAGTTTGAAATTCTGGTTTAGAGCAAAGGGAAAGTTGTCAGATGATGAGGCCTTGCATAGGTACTACATATCTTTTATTTATTGTTAGATATTTGATTTCAAACAGTTTAGTGAAATTGGCAAATGCGTGAACTGGGAGGGTTTTTACTGATGTACTAAATTTGTTTAGAGCAAAGGGAAAGCAAAGGAGCCTTGTGCTTGAAAGTGTTGAGTTTATGTTAAAATTTGTTGTCAGGGAAAACTTCTGTTATGAGAGAACTTGATTGAAGAGGTTGTGAAAATTGAGATTGCGGGAAATTCGATTTTATTGTACATATGCATCTAAGCCGAACCTGTGTCAAGATCCAACTCCCAACTGCTTATGTTGGAAGTTATTAGGTGAATGTGCATGACTGATTTTTATATCTATCAAGTTCCTTTAACAAGAACCCTTTTGAGCTTATGGCTTACCAATGCACTGGTCCATTTTACTTTGCTGAAATTCAACTGTTACGTCACATCCAAACCAAATATCCCATAAGTTTAAACAATAGGCTTATCAATGGTCTTATATCAAACAATTTGTGTATGGTTTGAATTTCAGGTGTGTGGCTGCATTTGCTTCTGATCTAGTATTTCTTCATGTAAGTATGAATCCCCACCGTCGGAGGGGTTTAAAGATTGGTCTCTTGAGTTTGGACCACTCGTAAGTACCACAGTCTTTGGTTGTAAAATTAGTTATTTATATATTAAAATGATTAAATGTGAGGCATGCCTAGCAAGTTTTCAAGCTTTGTAGCTCAGTATTTGATGTTTCAATTTTTATTTTCATTTCAGCATGTGGTTTCACAGACCTATAAGAGCTGATGACTGGGTACTATATGTGGTGAGTGTTTTCATTATTTTGGGAATGTCACAACCTACAACAATAAAATTCTTGGTGAAAACAATTTTTTAATAACAATTAAACTTTCCAAGTATATTTTATTAGGTCATTAATTATTTAACTAGTTAAGTAGTTGACTTTTACTAAATTTAAATTATTCACAAAATTGTGTGTGGTGTGTTGTAAAGTTGTTAATACCCCAAACCGAATTTGTTCTACAGATCTTTAGTCCTACCGCCTCTAATGCGCGCGGCTTTGTTACAGGCCAAATGTTCAATCAGAATGGAGAGGTAAAGGATTATTACATCATTTCATCTATTACCTCTATCTCCATTTCTTTAGTTTAGCTAGTCTAAGATTTTCTATTGTTGAATTGCAGCTACTTATTTCATTGGTTCAAGAAGGCTTGGCAAGGAAGCGCATTCCCAAAAGATCAGCCACCAACTCTAAGTTATGAATTTTTACCAAAAAAATTATTAAAAAAAGTAATAGAAGAAAGCTCTATTCTGGAGGTGTTGTAGTGTTGGATACACATAGTAGTTCGACACTTATATGTTGAATAATTCAGACAAATATTATTTTGTTTTTAATATATAAAATAATTGTAGTATATTATTTTAAGATTATGGCGTTTAAGATTGTTTAGACCATTTTATAAATATAATTATGAGATAAGGAACAATGCTATGCTTACTGGAAATCCTAATAAATGAGGAATATTTACTTCAATGACTATGCTACTATAAGAAGGAACAATGGTAAGCTTACTTGGGGGTAGAAAAAGGAAGATGATGAGAAGGGGATGAATAGGATTTGAAAGCTTCCATCGTAGAGGATGATGGATTTGCTTGAGAGAAGGATGATGGGGAGAAATGGACGGATTTATCAATGTCAATTGGTATACTTTGTGAATGTGGGAAAAGGTGAAGGCACTGTTGGGAAAGAGTTTAGACATTTAGTTGAAAACATGTTTATTTATGCAAGGAATAAATAAACTAATGTCTAAGCTAATGGTTCATTAACAAATGTATGGTAATTACAGGGGCCTACTGAGAGGGAAAATATTGAAAAGTACAATTGTATGGTAACTACAAGCCTTCATCAATAGGAAATCTTTCTTGATTGTGTTTGTAATGAACTCTATATTTGAGTTTAAATGTTTTCTCTCGTATACAAAATTGGGAGACTTGATTTATATGACAATGAGACCTAACCATACATCTGATTAATAAAATTGCTCGAGCATGATATAGTCTCTGCCATTAGTATGGTTTTATGTGGATTGAGAGATTTGAGTCGATGGATCATATATCACTTTTCATTTTGTGATGACTAAGATCTAGTATCACAATTCTTCCTTTTAGCAGCATGGAGGGATGACAATTTCTTTTCCCAATTTTATGGTGTCCCCCACACCACTGAAAATCTAAAATTGTCCATAGAAAATGTTCGAGATGCATCATACATTGTTTTTGCTAAAAATTGGTTCAGAGATGCATCTCCGGAAATTTTCAGGATGAATTCGGAGATGCATACTCGAAAATATACCTTATCTTATTTACTACACGTTTTTCATTGAAATTAACGTTGCTGTTAGGGACTCTTATCGATTTTAAACAATATTAGAGTCATAGGAGTTGTACTTTTGGCCATTGTATTTCTGCGTATTTGGCCTTTACAATCTAGCGCCAAAAACTCAATTTTCGAAAAAATTGATTTTGAATCAAAATTTTACTGTGTTATTTAATCAGAAAAAAATCAAGGGTCAAAATCCTGTATTTTGAAATAATTCAAAACACGTGACACCACCCTAAAAACCCTAAAAACCCTAAAATCCTTGTTTTTCTATTTTATTTGATTTATTTCTTGTTTTTCATATTTTTGAAAAATTTCGGAAAAATTTGTAGACACTTAATTTGATTTTATTTGATTTTTTGTTGTATTTTCATATTTTTAATCGTTTTTCTGATCTCTAATTGTTTTTCTCGATAGAGAAATTGTTGATATTTACATATTTGTTGCATTGTCGATGCATGAGCATGACTTCCAGGTCTTCCTATTTGGATATACCCAATACTAAATTAAAAAAAATACAATAAGTAACTTTCGGATATGCATATTCGAAAATATTACTTTTTGTTAAGAAAATAAGGTATTTTTCGGATATGCATCTCCGAAATAATTATAATAGGGTGACTCACTCATTTGCTATCAATCTTGTAAAAAAAAGATGCGTCTGGAGAAGCATCTTCAAATTTTAAGGGCATTTTTGAAATTTCGTCGGAGAGTTTGTGAGAAATTACAAGGGTGGGAAAAGAAATTGACTGAAAGGAAATGTTTGGACTTAAGGGTAGGGATGGGCTAGAGCCTGATTGAGAATGAGGATGATGGAGAATGAGAATTGATTGTTGGAAGGGATGGAGGTTTGAGGGATTAATGGTGGGCATTACTTTATTCACTTCATGAGGTGCTAGTTCATCATATTGAAAAGTCGTAAATATCCCTAGATTTTGGAGATCTATCTCTAGTTCACACGTATATTACGCACCCCAATGCTTTCCGAGCCACCCCGCATTGCCCAAAAAACGTATTTGGAGATACATCTCTGTATCTATATTAAGGTTAATCTAAAGGTGGATCTCAGTAATAACATTATTTCAAAACTCAGAGATTTTTTACGGAGATGCAACCCCGGAATACACTCTATTAATTAGTTAAAACTAAAACGATTAACAAATGTAGAAAGTTGAAGAAAAATATAAATTAACATCAAAATAGGTAACATTACGTAGATAATCGATATCAAAAATTTAATATTACATTTCATCAGGATGTTGCAACATCATTAGAATATCTTCGGTCGGTCTTGCAATTATTACACCCAATTCAATTAGACCATTTGTTTCTTAACAATGAAATGTACTCCATATAACTCTTAAATCTTCTTTCGTCTTCAACTCAAACTTGTTAAACTGAATCTTCTATTCTTTGCCAATAGAGGGTTAACGGTACTCGAGCTTCACATTTTTTGATTATCTGAGTATTGTAGGAGATTTTTCAGTATGAATTTCATATCTACAAGAGAGGTGTACTTTGTGACCTTAAATTCAAGTGAAAGGTTTGCGCCATTGAAGTAGACAAATGTGACATGCCAATATATGCACATTCTAGTGAGGTATAATTTTATAACAACATGAGATGAGAGACCCCATGTTTATACAAGTTTTAGATCATTATGGACGTTAGAAATCCTATTATGTCTTAGAGGCTAATATGAATATGCATTTTCGGACCCACCTTGATATTTTCAAAAATAAGTTTTTTACGGAGATGCATCTCCGAAATACTCATGTTTGGTAGTTTTTGTAGTTAAAATGGGGCTAAATTGGAAGTGCATCTCCAGACACGACCCATTGACCCTTTGTTCATACAAAACCTATTTTATCATGAATAGGTATTTTATGCAGGAAGGGGGTATTAATGTGTGAGAATTTTCTTAAATTTGACCCAAATTGTTCCACAATTAATGTTGAATATACGTTACATATGTACCAAATTGTAGCTAGATTATATTGGTTAGATGAAATTAGTCGCCATCTAAATACGTAGTTAGATAAAAACTAAAACGTATAAAAAATATGTGTCATCACCTAAATCTATTCTATGGGTGGTGAAATCTTTGACTTTTCCTTATTTGATTCTCTTTCAATGTCACTCAATTTGGTGAACTCTTCCATTCTTTCTAGAAAGTGATTCGGCCAAGTTTAAGCCACTTTTGCGAAAGGTTTCGTCCACTTTGGTGATATCTTTGATACATGACACTCCAAATCATATCCCTCACCACTGTTACCAAAAATCATCCATATTGAAGAGATGTTGGTTATTATGTACATATACATTAAGCAGATTGTAGATGTTAAAGATGACGAAAACTATAGTTTTCAAAAAAAAAATTGGGTTTGCTCGATAAAGGAGAGGAAAATCATACATTTGTCTGCCAAAAACTTCTCTAAGAGTTCAAGGTGTATAGAAAATCGTACACATCAGTATACGAGAACAAAAACATTATGATGCAATTCACGATGCTCTTGTTTCTTGTGTTAGCGGTCCGCCACCAGTGGAAAGCTGGATGCGCTTTCCTGAAATGAGACATCTTATAAAAAGTGTTTATAATAAGGTGTGTATTGATATGACAATACATGGTTTCTCGAAAACAATATTTTTACTTCGGGTTTAGGTGGTTTTTAAAATCAGAACATTTTTATGTGAGCACCTTTGAAAATATTTTATTTTTAGATTTAGGAGTTGGAGAATCCACAAGATGTGATTCAACATGTTCAAAGTAAGAAGGAAATCATTTTGTAGAGTTGTCACTTTAGGTCAGTTTGGCCTTTTTATGGGAACCCTTCGTTTTAACTGGTTTCGAGGGTGGTTTCAAATATGTGGTTTCTGGATAGACAATCTTCTTCAACTGCTCTTTGATATGCAATTTCATGTTATCATCAACTTTCATAAATCTCTCTTGAATTACTTTCCATTCGGTCATAATAGAGATACTTGATTTATCATCCTTCATCACACCATCATCATCATACCGGAGCCATTTCCAGTGAGTGTAAATCTCATCATTGTATCTGTGTAACAACCTTCATTTTATTTGCAATTAAAAAAAGCACATGGAGGACTAGGGGTGTTCGCGGTGCGGTTTGGTTCGGTTTTGAGCATAAAAGCCATCCTAACCGCGAGATAAAAATGCATGCGGTTCGGTTTGGTTCGGTTGATTTTTAAAAAGTCATCCAAACCAAATCAAACCAAACCAATGCGGTTAAAATCGGTTCGGTTGACTGCGGTTTACACTATAAAATAAAAATGTACTGAAATAAAAGGAAAAAGGAAAGTAATTCAATGTCAATATGACAATATAATATATGATATTATACCATACAAAAGAAATTATATTACAAGAACAGTAGAGAACTAAAAATACATATATTAGACCGTAGAGAGTTATATATATATATATATATATATATATATATATATATATATATATATATATATATATATATATATATATATAATACAAAAACTAAGTGGATTATGCCAAAACTTAAGTTAATAAATTAATTATTAAAATTCAAAACGTTAGATGTGGCTGTGTGCAATTGAATTTGGAAAGATAATAAATTAATTATAAAAATTTAAAACTTAAGTTAAATATGCGGTTTGGTTCGGTTCCGTTCGGTTTCGTGAAATAAAAACCGCAAACCAAACCAAACCGTGCGGTTCAGTCCAAAAACCATCCAAAATCATCCAAACCAAACGCGGTTTTTTGCGGTTTCGGTTTGGATTGGTTCGATTTGCGGTTTTGCTTTTGGATTGGTTCGGATACGATCACCCCTATGGAGGACCATACGTGTTTCTAAGTGTACTACCATACTTTGAACCATCTAATATAAGTTTCTCTGCTCGCTTAACTTCGTGATAAATAAAATTTGACCCCGCCCTATAGATGTTTTCAACCAATTGTGAATAAAGGATGTTTGTAACACGGTGAACTGACTTTTTATAATTGAAAATGTCGCGGTTAAGCATGAGTCGCCACCGACATTTATTTTATCCAAACTAAATCAGAAAGGCAAAAAGAAACAGAAAAAAACCTTTTTTAAAGAAATCTAAGTTCGGGGGGTAATTTATGCAAAGGGAAGGTGTAAGGCACCCTTTGCATCCATGGTTTTCCATGGGCTCTTAATTGCTTTGCTTGCTCGTTTGTTTTTTGGAAGAAGTAGATGAAAGAAAAAAGTGACTTTAGCTCGTAAATGAGCGTAGCCAGTTTTCAAAGAATTGTGAGAAAGAATATTAAAGATGAGCATTGCAAGGCAATTAGGGGCAATTACCTTAAACTTAGATGATAGGTCTCTTTTTAGCCTTTCAGAATGAAAGGGTCTATCCTTGCCATAAGAGGGCAGGAAGCCTTTCGTTTGGAGGTTGAAGGGTCGTCGAAGCATCCTTTGCCATGAGACTGTCCTATGCCATAGAAGGGCAGGTAATCTAAGGCAAGGATCAGAATAAGCCATTTTTCGTAGGCAGCCAGAAGATACCTCAGCCTTTTTCCGTAGGCAACTTCCGAGGGTCGAGGTCATTTGTGTATCGAAGGCAGCATCATTTAGGGTCGTGACCTTTAATTATCGAGGCAACAGGCTGAGGTATCCTCGTATTCGAGGGACATGGCTTATTCTGCAAAAACACAAGGCAACAGGCAACAAGGCAACAAGGCAACAAGGCAACAAGGCAACAGAGGGGGTTACCCAAAAGTGTGCGTGTGTGCACCAATCACGTGATTCGATTCAGTTATTTATCTTGTAATTAGTCATTCTAGGTTTAATTCGAGGTTATCACTCCCTAAATTACTAGCCACGCAAATAATAAAAAGCAACAGTAATATGGGAGAGGGGACAATGAAACCAGTGGATCCCTTAATCAGGGTGTGATACAAGTAATAATAAAAGTCATAATATAAGGTTAAGGTTTAGGGTTACCAAACTCGACGCTTTGGCGATCAATAACCCTGAAAATGCAAACCAATAGACAAATAAATGAGTGTATGGCTAATTCAAAGGCGAACGGAATTGGCCCTAAAATAAAGAATAAACAAATTTAAAATAATAAAGTAGGCAAGGTACTTAGCTCTGATTTGATATGATATGGTTGATAGGGCGCCTTTGAGGTTAGCCCTTCGGGTTTTTGCGTCAGGCGCGTAGTCGGGATTAATCCTGTTGCTAACCCTGAAAAATTGCACAACAAAAAGAAAATTTCAGTGTAGGCATGATCTTCGCAAACCCTGATTAGGGCACAAGTTAACCATGGTTAATAAAATAAATAAATAAAAAAACCAAATTAACTAATTATTGGTTAAAAATTAAATGGGATTTTAAATATGTAAATAAATACTAATAGAATTAATTAAAAAAAATTGAGTTTTCGATAAAAAATAACTAAGTATAAAATTGTCATATAAAGCTATTTTATTAAAGAAATAAAAATAAATAAAGAAAAAGGGTTATAATAAAAGAAAAATAAAAAGGATGGATAAATATATTTAAAGATAAAAGAAATAATGAAAATAAAATAAAGAAATAACTTAGCTTTGGTTCATGATGGCAGCCTTTGAGGGTGCATGGTAAACTTTCAGTTTTGTGTGCGTTAGATCTGGATGGTAGGAGATTGAAGATGAATTTGCGAATATTCGCAAGAAGAGCTCAATAACTCGAATGTACCTCGCAATAAACAAAAAATGGTAAGAATGATACATAGAATATGGATGAGAAAATGAACAAAATAAGAACAAGTATTTAAATTAACTAAAATAAATCTAGCAATTAACACATGAACTATAAAGAAGAAGCGTTTAAAAAGTAAACAAATATTTTTTGTGTTTTTTAATATTTAAATTAAATGATTTTTTTTTTTAATAAGAATATATTTTTTTTAATATTAGTAAACATATCCATAAAAAACAAAAAAAAAACAAATAGGGAGAACGTGAAGCATGTCTCTCCCCATTGTCCCTCACACCATTCTTTATAAAAAAATTATAAGATAAAGGCCATACAAATGGCGACACATGGCACTAAAAAGAATTAAAAAAAAACAAGAACAATAACTCAATTCTCTTCATCGTGAGACACCAAAAGGGAAAGATCAATTCCCTTCATCTCTCCTTCCTTGTCGGCCAACAATTTTTCAGATCCTGTGCAAAAGATAGTAAAACAGACACTAGCAGAGAACTATAATTGATTCAAAGGAAAAAGGGGCACGTTACCGACTGACCGCGGACGATGTGTGGGATGCGGTACCGGAGACGCTGCTTCAGACGGCGGCGAATGGGTTGTCGGACTTGTTGCGTTCCCGGCGGAGGTCGTCACGGTATTGGCTTGGCCGTGGAGGGACCTGGAGGAGTGCGAGGCTTCGCGTGCAGTCTACGGCGGCGTCGAAGTTTCGGTTTCCAGCTTCACTTCTTCCTCTTTATTTTCTGCAAAAAAAAAAACATAAACCACATGGATATTGTATGGTTAATCAATTTTTATGTTTACATAAAAAAAGCTTATATTTAATTATGATGATGTTGTTGTCTTGATTTGGAGTTCATGATTTGTGAGATTATTGGAAAGTTTTGTTATGGTGTTATGTTGGAAAGAATAGTGAAAAGGTTAGTGATGGATGAATACAGTGGATAGGTTACAAACGTGACAAGGGTTTATTTACAGAGTAGAAAAAGTAGGGTTAGAAAAACTCCCCCGTTCTGTACGCAAAATGTTAGTTTATATAAGAATAAAAATTAGGTTAGAATAGAATAGAATAAAGTTAACTTCAATCAACATAATTAAAAATTTAAATCAAAATTAATTTGATTTTAGATTCTTACTATATTAATCGAATTATATTAATTTTTCCTAATTTATTATCACTAAGACAAAAATAGATGAAATAACCAATAAAAATTAAAACTTTCCTTTTTTGGTTTTTTGAACTATAAAATGCATAAAATTGTAACTCAAATGAAAAAATATATATATTTTTATAATACTATTTAAATAATGAAAAACTTATTTTTTGTGATTTTTGTGATTATTAAATAAATGAAAATAAAGTTAGGACTAAAATCAAAAAAAAATTAAGAGAAATGTTAGAAGTGATATCCGAACCCGGGACCTCTCGCTCTTGCACCTTTGCACCTTTTAACCTTAAGTCCTTACCAACTATGTTGTGTCACTTATTCAAAATCAAATGACATTTGCAAATATATGAGGGCAAATTTTTGGGGTATGACAGCTGCCCCTGTTCAATTGTCTTAAACCTGAAGATGTAGAGTGGTTTGTATGCCAGTCGGTATCTGAAGGTGGAAGATGATTGAACACTAGAATACCAAGAAATTTGCCCTAGCTGATGATGAAGGGACTTTTGTCGGAGATGGGTGTGAAGATGCCATCCAGGTTTTTGGAAAATATGTATGATGGGCTTAAAGATGCCATCCAACTTGATAGATTTGTAGAGTCAGAAAACGTCGTACGTTAGGCCGTTTCTGGAGAATAGACTTAGGTTGAGTCGTTCGTTAGACTGGGTCTAGTTTGCATCAGCAGATGTCTGGAAAACCGTGTGTTAGGCTGAGGGATGTGTCGTGCGTTAGACTGAATCCAATTTGCATCCGTAGATGTCTGGAATGTCGTGCGTTAGGCTGAATTTTTTTTGTATTGAGGAATATTTGTTGGAGATAGGCTTGAAGATGCCATCCAGGTGTCGAGACTGAAGTGTTTGAGAAGTAGTTGTTTGAATGTTGATCGTATAGTAGATGAATTAGATTTATGGAGAGTTGGTCGTGTCAGCACCGTTCGTAGTAACTGAATTAGACTTTGGAGGATGATCGTGTCTACACCGTTCGTGATGATAGAATTAGATCTTTGAAGGTTGATCGTGTCAGCACCGTTCGTAGTAACTGAATTAGATCTTTTTGTCGTGTCAGTATCGTTCGTAATAACTGAATTAGACTTAGGAAATAGTTGATCGTGTCTACACCGTTCGTGATGATAGAATTAGATCTCTGAGAGTTGACCGTGTCAGTACCGTTCGTAGTAACCGAATTAGATCTTTTGTCGTGTCAGTACCGTTCGTAGTAGCTGAATTAGACTTAGTTGGTCATTAATCGTGTCTACACCGTTCGTGATGATAGAATTAGATCTCTGAGAGTTGACCGTGTCAGTACCGTTCGTAGTAACCGAATTAGATCTTTTGTCGTGTCAGTACCGTTCGTAGTAGCTGAATTAGACTTAGTTGGTCATTAATCGTGTCTACACCGTTCGTGATGATAGAATTAGATCTCTGAGCGTTGACCGTGTCAGTACCGTTCGTAGTAGCTGAATTAGATCTTTTGTCGTGTCAGTACCGTTCGTAGTAGCTGAATTAGACTTGGTTGGTCATTAATCGTGTCTACACCGTTCGTGATGATAGAATTAGATCTCTGAGCGTTGACCGTGTCAGTACCGTTCGTAGTAGCTGAATTAGATCTTTTGTCGTGTCAGTACCGTTCGTAGTAGCTGAATTAGACTTAGTTGGTCATTAATCGTGTCTACACCGTTCGTGATGATAGAATTAGATCTCTGAGCGTTGACCGTGTCAGTACCGTTCGTAGTAGCTGAATTAGATCTTGGAAAGTTGGAGATTTCGTTAATTTGTCGGTATCTGTATCCTGCAATAGGTGTAGTTAGTCTTTATGCAATGTCATGACGCATGTATTATGTAAAGAGTCCCTCAAAATAAATGAGAAACTTTGTATGTTATGCGTGAGTCCAGTATGTATGCGATGTATGAATATGTTTATGACACATGATATGTGAATATGATTTATGATGTCTTGATTGAGAAAATAAATCTATTTGTCTTTGATGTCTGATTTTATTTGAAGATGCTCAGCTGGGAATTTATGATCCTTGCTTGGGGATGATCAGTAACTTGATGGACCCTGATTGGGGACAAAAGTATTTGGAAGAGAGCAAAGTGTTGGAGAACCAGCAGTGTTGAAGATGTAAACTTTGTTGGGGAGCCATGTATTTGTCGAGAGCGTTTGAAGATATCTTCTTAATGATTACTCTGTGGGGATATGATCTTGTGAACCCGGCTCTGTGGGGGGACATGGGTGTCTTGAAAGTTGCCCCCAGTATTATAGTAACTACCATTCCTGGATTTGACTAGGACACACTGCTGAGTATTGATCAAGATGTCAAACTGGACTTGCACAGATTTGCCCTTGCTAGTAGGAACTTTGAAAAGATTCGCCTCGCGAGGACCTTATGAGACGTGCACTATGGGTGACATGCCCCTAGTGATCATTGGCTGAAGATAATGTCACATGTTGATTGGGGAGTAGCTTTAGATATACTTGGATGCGTGCCCCTAATTGTTCGAGCATCCATGAGAGATTCTCGGACTCTTGATTTGATTGCCCCAGATTGATTGGACAAAACATGTCATGCCCCTTGTATACGTAATCTTGTCTGTCGGGATAACTTTCAGTCATTAGTTATACCCTGTGCAAGTTTTTTTCTGATGCTAACATTTGAAATTATGTAGCAGAATATGTTTAATAATGAATTCATGAGATGCAATGCATACGTTTGTCTTGGTTTTTTTTGAAAAACATTAAAGCATGAGATGTAAAACATGACACTTGTAAAAAATATGATATTTGTAATAATGTGATGTTTGTAAAAACGAAATATCAGCTCAGCATTTTTGGTAAACCTTAAGGAGTCAGGATACCTTTTGTTGTAACAATATGCTTTCGAACTAACCATGCTTCAATTAGGACTTTCAAGGGTTGTAACGTGGCTTGGTTCACGGTTTAAGAAATAAAGGATAAAGGCTCAAAATTTGATTGTACCCATCCCAATCTTCGTGATGTTCTTCAGTCCTAAGCTCAGTTAATCCAACTTATGCTTTCAGGTTCCAAGAAACTTTTGGATTTGCACCTTTGACAATGATGATGGTTCGGAAGTAAAGAGAACTTTTTGGGATGGCAATCACTTCTTCCTTTTGGTAGTCACAACATTGTGTTGTTCATGAATTTATTGGCTTTTTCATTTTTTTGATATCCCTAACTTTTGCCTGAACTGTTTATTTTGAGCTTACAGTCAGCGGGATGCCTTGATTTTGCCTAAGTCATCTTTTGATTTTGACTTAGCAGGCTTTTCTTTGTATATATGTTTTTTCATTTTTTTTTTTGAAAGATATTGACTGCCTTACTTAATGATTGATGAACCATCATTATCTTTTGATTGACATCTCCAACACTTCTTTGATGTGTGCGGATGAACGCTTGTGATTGAAACCTTTGTTGAAGGGAATTGAATATTTCTCTTGAAATAGAATGCACAGCCAAATTAACTAAGAACTACCCTGCCCCAGGTTATGATCAAGGGTTTTGATTAGTACAAGAAAGACACTTCTACTTCTTAGGCTCAAAGGGGTTGACGAGGGATTAATATCCTTATATCTCCACTGTTTAGGAATTGAAACAATGCCTGTACATCGTCAGCATAGTCTGTTCAAAAGCATATTGTATGAGGTTGCGGTATTGTTTTCGTCATCCTCCCTCAAAAGGCTTACAGCTTTAGCAGGAGTTGAGTATCGTAAAACATATGCAAAGTAGAGATGCAATTAAAATGAGTGATAGCGAAATGATTTTTTCAAGACAAATATATGCAATGCACTGATGATGATTACTAAAACAGATAATGTCTATCATGAGTCAAATGTTTAAACAAACAAAAAGGAGACTTGCAAACGAAAGTATATCTAATGATCCAAAAGTTTGTCCGTCTAGACGTCAATTAGTCTTGCCATGAGTAGGCATAGGAGCGGGGATCACCACAGGGGTTTCAGGAGGGTTGGATTTGATTTCTCTGTCATTGATCAGATCTTGAATCTTATTCTTTAATGTCCAGCAATTGTTTGTGTAATGTCCAAGACTGTTGGAATGGTACGCGCACTTCGCATTGGGTTTATAGTAGGTGTTAGAATTCGTTGGTTCGATTGCCCTGAGCTTCTGGATCATATGAGTGAATCGATTGTTGTGACTCAGTTGTCGTGATTCCATTATCGTGACTCAGTTGTCGTGATTCCATTATCGTGACTCAGTTGTCGTGATTCCATTATCGTGACTCAGTTGTCGTGATTTCATTGTCGTGGTCTTTTCTGATTTGAGTGTCATGATTAAATCTTTAATGGCACGCCTCAATGGTCTACCATCCTTTACACCATAACCAGGATTGTTCGAATAATAAGCGCATCTCGTATTGTAATTGTACCCCAAGAATAGGAGCGCCTTTAATTCTTCTTGCCCCTTGGACAAGTTCAAGATCAAATCTTGAAACTGGGCATTCTGAGCTTGAAGGTCTTTGACTGATTGCTTGAGATTCATGATGCTGAAATAAACAGCGAGGAGGTGAGAAACCTGTGGTGGAAACCTGTAATGCAATGTTATGAATGCAGATGCAATTATTTTCAAGGATCTCTGGAAATTTAGTTAGCAACGTTTAAAAATGATCTGGTCGCTTCTTCGTTTGAAGAACTCTGATTTTTGGTGTTCTTCTATGGGAATCAAGCTCACCATATCCAGTGGGTCATAGCCTCTGATTCAGGATATCTTTGAACTTGAAGGTATATGGCTAGAGGAAAATAAATCCTCTTGCCCCTTGGTAGGTGTTGAACCTTCTGAATTGGAAGGTATGTGGCCAGAGGAAAATAAATCCTCTTGCCCCTTGATAGGAATTCAGTCTTTGATAAAGGCACCTGAAATTGTGCGCCCTAAATTCCTACGATCCTTGAAAGGGTTAGTTAAATCATGTTATGCTTATGATGTCATGATGTCATGATGTTATGCGAATGGAGTTCATTAGACTTGGTGCGAGATGGTAAGGACAAACAAATCCTTTCAACAAAACCTGCGAGGAAATGAAGGTTAGTAGTAAACACAAACAAGTCACACAAGTCACACAATTTTTGGCCTAAGGCTTGCATGGGGTCTGATCAGGTGTCCTTCCCAAGGGTATTTCTATGGATAAGGAGATTTCAGCAGCGGGTTCTACCAAGTGACCCAGAATTGTCAGCCCTTCTAAAGCACCCTCGAACATGATACATACATACCATGCAATGATACTTTGAGAAAGAACCTATCTGAGTTGTAGTATCGGGTAGCGACTATGCTCTCAACATACATCAAGAGTAGTCCCCCCACTACGTTCCTAAAAGTCAGGATGGGTTAAAGGTAACTAAAGGTCCTTAAGCTCCGACTCACCCACAGACATCGGCACGAACCTCCCTCATACAAGAGAAGCATGCAAACACCCATAGAGGCCTAACTTAAGCGTGAACTCTCATATTGACCAATCCCAAGCATACACAAGGGAGGTCGCCATGACTATGCCACTTCCTATCTTAGATGTACTTGAATCCGGGAATAGGATTCGTCCTTCAGTTAATTCCCAAAACGCCCCTGAAAAATAAAACAAACAAAGCAAACAATAGGAAACATTTAAAGTGAATCCTAAACTTTTAAGGTAACCCCTCTTTTAATCGAAAGCATCCCCAGCAGAGTCGCCAGTTCTGTAACACGGTGAACTGACTTTTTATAATTGAAAATGTCGCGGTTAAGCATGAGTCGCCACCGACTTTTATTTTATCCAAACTAAATCAGAAAGGCAAAAAGAAACAGAAAAAAACCTTTTTTAAAGAAATCTAAGTTCGGGGGGTAATTTATGCAAAGGGAAGGTGTAAGGCACCCTTTGCATCCATGGTTTTCCATGGGCTCTTAATTGCTTTGCTTGCTCGTTTGTTTTTTGGAAGAAGTAGATGAAAGAAAAAAGTGACTTTAGCTCGTAAATGAGCGTAGCCAGTTTTCAAAGAATTGTGAGAAAGAATATTAAAGATGAGCATTGCAAGGCAATTAGGGGCAATTACCTTAAACTTAGATGATAGGTCTCTTTTTAGCCTTTCAGAATGAAAGGGTCTATCCTTGCCATAAGAGGGCAGGAAGCCTTTCGTTTGGAGGTTGAAGGGTCGTCGAAGCATCCTTTGCCATGAGACTGTCCCATGCCATAGAAGGGCAGGTAATCTAAGGCAAGGATCAGAATAAGCCATTTTTCGTAGGCAGCCAGAAGATACCTCAGCCTTTTTCCGTAGGCAACTTCCGAGGGTCGAGGTCATTTGTGTATCGAAGGCAGCATCATTTAGGGTCGTGACCTTTAATTATCGAGGCAACAGGCTGAGGTATCCTCGTATTCGAGGGACATGGCTTATTCTGCAAAAACACAAGGCAACAGGCAACAAGGCAACAAGGCAACAAGGCAACAAGGCAACAGAGGGGGTTACCCAAAAGTGTGCGTGTGTGCACCAATCACGTGATTCGATTCAGTTATTTATCTTGTAATTAGTCATTCTAGGTTTAATTCGAGGTTATCACTCCCTAAATTACTAGCCACGCAAATAATAAAAAGCAACAGTAATATGGGAGAGGGGACAATGAAACCAGTGGATCCCTTAATCAGGGTGTGATACAAGTAATAATAAAAGTCATAATATAAGGTTAAGGTTTAGGGTTACCAAACTCGACGCTTTGGCGATCAATAACCCTGAAAATGCAAACCAATAGACAAATAAATGAGTGTATGGCTAATTCAAAGGCGAACGGAATTGGCCCTAAAATAAAGAATAAACAAATTTAAAATAATAAAGTAGGCAAGGTACTTAGCTCTGATTTGATCTGATATGGTTGATAGGGCGCCTTTGAGGTTAGCCCTTCGGGTTTTTGCGTCAGGCGCGTAGTCGGGATTAATCCTGTTGCTAACCCTGAAAAATTGCACAACAAAAAGAAAATTTCAGTGTAGGCATGATCTTCGCAAACCCTGATTAGGGCACAAGTTAACCATGGTTAATAAAATAAATAAATAAAAAAACCAAATTAACTAATTATTGGTTAAAAATTAAATGGGATTTTAAATATGTAAATAAATACTAATAGAATTAATTAAAAAAAATTGAGTTTTCGATAAAAAATAACTAAGTATAAAATTGTCATATAAAGCTATTTTATTAAAGAAATAAAAATAAATAAAGAAAAAGGGTTATAATAAAAGAAAAATAAAAAGGATGGATAAATATATTTAAAGATAAAAGAAATAATGAAAATAAAATAAAGAAATAACTTAGCTTTGGTTCATGATGGCAGCCTTTGAGGGTGCATGGTAAACTTTCAGTTTTGTGTGCGTTAGATCTGGATGGTAGGAGATTGAAGATGAATTTGCGAATATTCGCAAGAAGAGCTCAATAACTCGAATGTACCTCGCAATAAACAAAAAATGGTAAGAATGATACATAGAATATGGATGAGAAAATGAACAAAATAAGAACAAGTATTTAAATTAACTAAAATAAATCTAGCAATTAACACATGAACTATAAAGAAGAAGCGTTTAAAAAGTAAACAAATATTTTTTGTGTTTTTTAATATTTAAATTAAATGATTTTTTTTTTTAATAAGAATATATTTTTTTTAATATTAGTAAACATATCCATAAAAAACAAAAAAAAAACAAATAGGGAGAACGTGAAGCATGTCTCTCCCCATTGTCCCTCACACCATTCTTTATAAAAAAATTATAAGATAAAGGCCATACAAATGGCGACACATGGCACTAAAAAGAATTAAAAAAAAACAAGAACAATAACTCAATTCTCTTCATCGTGAGACACCAAAAGGGAAAGATCAATTCCCTTCATCTCTCCTTCCTTGTCGGCCAACAATTTTTCAGATCCTGTGCAAAAGATAGTAAAACAGACACTAGCAGAGAACTATAATTGATTCAAAGGAAAAAGGGGCACGTTACCGACTGACCGCGGACGATGTGTGGGATGCGGTACCGGAGACGCTGCTTCAGACGGCGGCGAATGGGTTGTCGGACTTGTTGCGTTCCCGGCGGAGGTCGTCACGGTATTGGCTTGGCCGTGGAGGGACCTGGAGGAGTGCGAGGCTTCGCGTGCAGTCTACGGCGGCGTCGAAGTTTCGGTTTCCAGCTTCACTTCTTCCTCTTTATTTTCTGCAAAAAAAAAAACATAAACCACATGGATATTGTATGGTTAATCAATTTTTATGTTTACATAAAAAAAGCTTATATTTAATTATGATGATGTTGTTGTCTTGATTTGGAGTTCATGATTTGTGAGATTATTGGAAAGTTTTGTTATGGTGTTATGTTGGAAAGAATAGTGAAAAGGTTAGTGATGGATGAATACAGTGGATAGGTTACAAACGTGACAAGGGTTTATTTACAGAGTAGAAAAAGTAGGGTTAGAAAAACTCCCCCGTTCTGTACGCAAAATGTTAGTTTATATAAGAATAAAAATTAGGTTAGAATAGAATAGAATAAAGTTAACTTCAATCAACATAATTAAAAATTTAAATCAAAATTAATTTGATTTTAGATTCTTACTATATTAATCGAATTATATTAATTTTTCCTAATTTATTATCACTAAGACAAAAATAGATGAAATAACCAATAAAAATTAAAACTTTCCTTTTTTGGTTTTTTGAACTATAAAATGCATAAAATTGTAACTCAAATGAAAAAATATATATATTTTTATAATACTATTTAAATAATGAAAAACTTATTTTTTGTGATTTTTGTGATTATTAAATAAATGAAAATAAAGTTAGGACTAAAATCAAAAAAAAATTAAGAGAAATGTTAGAAGTGATATCCGAACCCGGGACCTCTCGCTCTTGCACCTTTGCACCTTTTAACCTTAAGTCCTTACCAACTATGTTGTGTCACTTATTCAAAATCAAATGACATTTGCAAATATATGAGGGCAAATTTTTGGGGTATGACAATGTTGTCTTTCAATCGGTGTTCTAATACAGTATAGCTCTGGCCAAAATATGTTTGTATATCATTATGTTAATTTTTGATCATTTAGTTCACGAAGTCTCAACCTCTTTGTGGTTTGATTGATCTTAACAAACCAATCCTTCATCCCTATCAAATGCATTGAATAACCAGAATCCAAGTACCATTCTTCGTTGCACTGTAATCATTCTTTGACAGTCACCATAATGTTTTCTTCCACAAACATTTATGCAGCATTCCCGAAACTGCTGCTGCCCTGCAACCTGTTGCATCCGCCTTCAGTGATCATAACCAAGAATGTATTATCTTCATCCACCTCTTGCCTTGCAAACTTGATTTCATTTCCTTGAGATTCTCTCTTGTTTGCGTTGCAATCTCTTGCATAATGATCGAACTTTTGACAATTGTAATATTGTGTCTTGCATATGTCAAACTTTCCTCTTTCGCCTCACATTTTTGTTGCAGCTGCTCTCGCCCTTTTGACAAGTCAAATTGTTTGAATTTTGAGACACTTTTTCACAAAAATTTTGAAAAATTCCTTTACTCTTCATGGGCCATTTTATTTCGACTTCTTGTTCTTCTCATTGAACCGTGCTTGCAAAGCGATCTCCGCCCCTGCCTTGTCGTTATTTGTCTTCAACATCCATTGCTCATGAGCCTCAAGAGAGCTTTGAATCCCATCTTTGATCAACGTCACAAGATCCTTCGACACAACATTCTGCTCAGAACCAATTTCTGCACACGCCTTGATTCGGTTCACCAATTGGGTAAAAAAAATGTAGTGAGAGAGAAGAAAAATAGAGAAAGATAATTGAGGGTGAGAATGATAATCTTCATTACAATTTATGAGGATGTCTCCAAGATATTTATACAAGTGTTACAAAGTGACTGAGACACAAAATACACAATTGAAAAACAAAAACAAAAACGTGGGGCTGTAATCCTTTAACACAAACCGTTAACCAGTTAACACAAACCGTCAACTAGTTACCGCTGATACAAAATGTAAAAATGTCATCAGATGTAATTGATTTACACGTATGCATTATGAGTTACGCCAACTCCTAAAGTACTTTTTTCTTCTTTCACAAGTGTTTTTCACTAAGATGTAACCGGTGGTTACACTCCCCATGTCAATCGATTACACCACTTGAATAAGTGTATTTTCACACCACATTAAAAATCATAAAAATTTTAAAAACATAAAAAAATATAAATCAATTAATTATAATGATTGTAATTAAATTGTATTTATATCTGAAATCATTAAAATTTTGTTGTTGTTTTATATAAAAATCACAAAAATTCAAAATCCTTAATTCCATTGTCTCTCTATAATGACGAGGAAAGAAGGTGAGAGCCTCGCCAAAAATATTTTCTTCTTAGTTAGTTTATTTTCTGTTGAGATTTCACTTTTTTTTAGTTTTAGATATTTTTAGTCCTCTACTTACTTTATGAAATGAATTTTTTTTTCATCTTATTTTAAAGTCAATTTTCTTAACGATGATATGAGTAGAATTGTCACAACCAGTATTCAAATAAAAAATAAATTAAAATTAAAATAAGAATATAGATTTATGATAGTTACCATGCAAGAATTTCTCGTGTTTGATCTTGTTTCAGTGTTGGAGTTCCTCGCTTGTGTTCCTCTGCTTCAGAAGCTTCCTACATCGTCTTTAAAGCATTTATCTCAACATGTGATGATAAAAAACTATGGTAAATGTATAATTTTGAATGGTTTCGTTGTTTACTTCAACTTCACGTAATTAACATTTTCTGTTCTTGCATGGCTGGTTCTTGTGAAGAGCCTGGAGAGTATGTTCTTCGCAAAGGAGAATCTGGAGATGGTATTTACTTCGTTTCAGAAGGATTGGTATGTTGTTCATGCAATGTTATCATTTAAAATTTTACGTTTTGTGCTTAACATTCAGTTTCTTGGTTTGCAGGCTGAGGTTATTGAATCTGATATCACCGATGATGAAAAAGATCAAGATTTTCAACTTAAAAAATATGACTATTTCGGATCTAGCATTACTGGTAAATAATAAACTTCATGCTTATGCAGCTATGTTCATAACTATAATAACAGAAGACTAATGTGAACTTGCAACTTGCAGGTTTATCTAATGCAGTTCACCATGCAGATGTCGTAGCTTTGACTAAGGTTCTCCATTTTCGGTTTATTGCTTACTTCCTTCCAATATCAACATGATATAATTGTAAATAAATGTTTTTTTTTTCAATCTTGTAGCAATTTTTGTTTTTCTTTGCTATGCAGCTATCATGTCTAGTGCTGCCGCATGAGCACTTGGTGCTGTTGCAGCCAAAGTTTATCGGTAGTGCAGAAAAATCTCTTGAGACATGCTCACCTGTAGAGCATATATTGCATTTGGAACCAATAGAGGTGCTCGATAACACACACGAAATGTTATAATTGATTGATATATGTTACTAGAGAATGAAAAAATCATGTCCGCGTTTATCTTTGATGATAATAAGTCTTATATATTTTTTTAATGCAAAAGAATTAAGCCTTTTACATCTTTCCACTCTTTCTCTTTGGAAGGTAGATAATTTTCAAGGAATAACCCCTCCAGATGCTCCAAAGTCTGATAATGTGTTTGGGGGACAGTTAGTTGGACAGGTATCGTAAAATTACTTTGTATTCTTCATATAGTACTTTCTAAGGGTAGACTTCTTATGAGGTAATGTGTAATCCCCAGGCACTGGCTGCAGCATCAAAGTCTGTTCATTGTTTAAAAGTTGTTCATAGCTTGCATGCGTATTTTCTTCTTCCGGGGGATTTTAACAGTAAGCATGTTTAATCACTGAACTTTGTTGACAGTGCTTTTATGTATAACATTGTATGCTCTTTCATGTTTCAGTACCAATTCAATATAAAGTTAAGCGTTTGCGTGATGGAACAAACTTTTCTATGAGGAAAGTGGATGCCATTCAAAAGGGAAATGTCATATTCACTTTGCTGGCTTCATTTCAGGTATTCCTCATGTAGTTGCAGTTTCAGTTTTTCATGATTTAAAAATATTGCTATTTGATGATTTCTAGTTAATATTCAAGGTACATTTATTTTTGTTATTAACTTAATTCTACAGAAAGAGGAGTTAGGGTTTCAACACCAGGAAGTGTCTATGCCATCTGTTCCTAATCCAGATGAGGCAAGCAACAAAACTTTTATTCAATAAAAAAAGGCTAAATGCTGCTAGGAATTTTGGACTAATAGATTTTGCTTCTTGTTGTAGCTTGTATCAATGGAAGAGTTACTAGAGCAGCTTCTTACGGATCCCCGTCTTCCAATGTAAGATTTATAATCCTGCATATCTTGTTTGATGCAATGGTTTTTTATATTTGTTTATTTTTTATTTAAATCAATTCCTGACATGAGTATGTGTGGATAAGATGATTTTCTATGCCATATGCCCATATTTACAAACTTTGTTGTTTCAGAACTTACCGTAACGAAGTTGCTACAGCTCAATCCATTCACTGGCCCGTAGAGATAAGGTTATGTGATTCTACACTTGAAACAAATCAGACCAAGTCTCCTCCTAGGTTAGCTGGGTGCTCTCTCCTAATTTCGGCTTGATATCTGGGATTCTTAATGGTACTACATATTGTCTAAACTTGTTTAAAATTTGAATGCAGTTTGAGATACTGGTTTAGAGCAAAGGGAAAGTTGCCAGATGATGAGGCCTTGCATAGGTACTACATTTCTTTTATAACCACTTAGACAAGTGACTCAATTACACGTCCGGACCAACTAGCCAAAAAGTTCGAACAATCGGCTTATCAATGGTCTTATATCAAATAATCTGCGTATGGTTTGTATTGCAGGTGTGTGGCTGCATTTACTTCTGATATAATATTTCTTCAAGTAAGTATGAATCCCCACCGTCGGAGGGGTTTAAAGATGAGTGTCTTGAGTTTGGACCACTCGTAAGTATCAAAGTCCTTTTGGTTTTACCGCCTTCCTAGAAAATTTTCAAGCTTTGTAGCTTATTAGTATTTGATGTTTCAATTGTTATTTTTCTTTCAGCATGTGGTTTCATAGACCTTTTAGAGCTGATGACTGGGTGCTATATGTGGTGAGTGTCTTCATTATTTTGGAAAAGTAAACCTGCAACTACAAAACTGTGTGTGGTGTGTTGTAAAGTTGTTTATACCCTGAACCAAATTTGTTCTACAGATCTTTAGTCCTACCGCCTTTAATGCGCGCGGCTTTGTTACAGGCCAAATGTTCAATCAGAAAGGAGAGGTAAGTGATTACATCGTTTCATCTTCCTTTTCATATGTTTGTGTGTTCTTTTTCTTGGTTCAGCTTGTCCAAGTTTATCAATTGTTGAATTGCAGCTTCTTGTTTCATTGGTTCAAGAAGGCCTGACGAGGAAGCATATTCCCAAAAGACCAGCCACCAACTCTAAGTTATGAACTATCACCAACAAAAATATTAACAAACTCTTAAGTTTTGAACTTCTGAAAATCCACATCATTTTTCTTTTTAGTTCTCTTTTGATGCAGGTCTTATAGAAAAACTTTCATTAGCATTAAATCATGGGTTATACAAATCTGTTAAAATAATTCCCCTTCTATACGAACAGAAGGAAGAATGATTATTGATAATTCTTTATAGGTAGTTATAGACTATTCTTGGGTGTAGTCAGTAGTTGTAATAAAAAAACCAAGATATAACCTGTGCCATTATTTCTTGTGATCATTCAGTATAATGATTATTGATGTAGCTAGCTTTTGAGATTATAAAGTGAGTTTTCTATAGCATATGCATTTATTTATTTTTTGGAGAAATTGTCTTTTCTTTGGTTGTTTTATAATTTTGAAAAAATGTCACCAAGAAATTAGCAGGCGTAATTGCGGATCAGGTTGCTTTTTAAGACGATTTGTGTCGCTGTTTAAAATTGTGCTAGGCTGATGATCAACCACAACATCTCTACTGTAAAACAACTCAATTCTATATTAACCTATTACTACTTTAGGGGTGGCAAAATGGGTCTGACCCATTGGACATGTCCGTTTTGCTTACATTTTTTTGCGGAACGGACCAAAGTTTTAGGCTCGCACCCACCCTCTAATATGTTTGTTCACACTGCTCCGTTTCTTTGCCGGTTTTTGCGTGCGCGAGCATTAACATAAAAATTTTCAATTTTTAGACTAAAAATGTGAAATGACTACGGGCCCGCCTCGCGCCCCACTCTTTTTTTTTGGGCAAGACAATGTTTTAGGCTGCTCTGCTCCGCTTTTGTAGGACGAACCTCAAGGAGATGGAGATGCCCGTTTGTTACACTAACTACTTACATGGTAGACAAAGATCTAGAAATACAATATTTGATGCTACAAAGGACGATTAAATATTGTACAAATAATACTCGTAGTATCTAGTAGAAAGATCAGTTGTAATAATTTTTTAAACGAGAACAAATTTAAATTTTTTCAAAGAAAATTCAATAATGTTTGTTTGATCACTCAAAATAATTTCTCAAAGAGAGTTTCAAATAATTCTTCAAAAAGAATAAAAAACTTGATAATTTCTCAAACACTAAGAAATTCAAATAATTCTCTAAGATTTTGTTTCAGAGTTTTAAGGAGAAGGGAGGTGAAGACTTAGAAAAAAGGAAAAGATTGAATTAAAAGAGTTGAAGGCTTTAAGTGAAGAGGGTTTTAGAAAATTTATTTTTAATTCAAAAATCAAAATTTCTATAATTTAGGGAATTAAAAAATTGTATTAAATTAGGGGTGTGAAAGGCTTAGACATATTGTTTAAATATAACCTATTTTGTTATAGTATTCAGAAAATTAAAAATATGTTAACGATAAACATTCTTTTATCATTCTATATATAATCATTCTTTGAAAAATTGTTAAAGAATTCTCTATATGTTTTTAAAAATTCTTTATTTCTAAGCCCTCTCTTCTCTAAACATTCAAACAAAAGTCTAAGAGAATTCATGAAAATACTAGCAAAATTCAACGAGTAGAAAGAAAAGGAGAGAAATTGACTCTTCGACAATTCGAAAAATATTGAATAAAGAGAGTGGAAAAGAAAAAACTCAAAAGAAATTTTTGGTCTGTTTTAAAATGAAACATGTACATTCCTTATATAACGAAGTATGATATTGAATGTATGTAATCTAAGCGATGTGAGACTTACAGTTTTCTCAATTGAAACACAAACACACATAGATTTCTAACAGCGTGGGACTTCAGAATTTTTTTTTTCAAATTCATCTCCATATTAAAAAATATTGACATGTTTCAACAATTTCTCACTTGAATTTTGAAAACTGTTTAAGAAGTAACGTCAAATATTTCTAAGATTGAGCATAAACAAAATTATCTAATAATGTGCATAAACAAAGTGGTCTACGACTTGAACCTTTGCATAGCAAGTAGAATTCCAATTTAACAAGAGTGACACAATTTTTTTATTATATCTCATACATCAAACTCGTACATAATATTTTTTTAGGGTGTATTGTAAAAGCATGTGCTTTAATGGCAGATTTATTCCTATTTAGTGAAGACGGTAATAATTTTGTCTCAAAATTCCATAAGAACCGACCTAAATTTTAGAATCATACAACTGAGTCTATTAAAAGTATTCATGTAGCTAGACACTTCACTCGTACATAGTACAAATCTTATTAAGAGTTACTATTGTCTCATCCTTTTATCGCTTCAAGATTAATGCTTCTCTTTATCTATACTAGCACGATCATCTCATATTACTAAGAACTTGTTATTACCCATTGAACCTAATTCTTGAGATTTACCATCCTTTAAGGTTACCATCATGATCAATTTTTTGGATGTATAAACTTTCTCTTTAGTTAATCCTTTTGTCAAAAGATTTGTTAAGTTTTCATCATTGTGAACATGATCCACTCTTATAACTCCTTTAAAGCTACCGTCTCTAATAATGTTGTATTTTCTCCTTATTTGACGCCTTTTACCATTATAATAACGGTTCTCATTTTTTTCCAATAGTCAAGGTAATATCGTAGTGGATTAATACATTTGGCATAAGTTTTTCCCCACAAAGAGATCTCAACAAACATGCATTTTAACCAACTTGCTTCTTTACTAGTTGTTGCTATTGCTATGATTCCAGACTCTATTGTGGATTGAGCCAAGATAGTCGGTTTCTTTGATTTGTAAGATACAACTCCTCCAACTATACTGAATATATAGTCCTTAGTTGTTTCATAATCATGTGATGATGTATTCTAATACGCATCGTTGTATCCTTCAAGTACAACCAGAAATCTCTAATAATGTAGAACATCATCCATGGTCCTTTTCAGGTATCTCATAACTCTCTCAATGACTTGCCAATGCTCATTTCTCGGTATACTAGTAAACCTCAAAAACAATCCTACAACATATGTAATGTCGAGTCTAGTACAATCAATGACATACCTAAGATTGTCAATGATACTCACATCATCATTTTGTCTAACATTATTACCATTGTTTTTAAATAGTTTTACATTAGGATTGTATGGTGTGAATGCAAGTTTACATTCAAAGTAGTTAAATTTATTTTAGAACTTCTCCACATAAAGAGATTGATCCAAATATATTCCCTTAATATGATGATATTGATTATAAGAATCACATTAGTTTTCTTCGAGGTCTTTCATATCAAATTTGTTTCACAACAATGATTTCACATCATTAACGACTTGAATGTTTGATCTAAATACGAGTAAGTTATCTACATAGAAATATAGTATTGCAAATGTTGTTTTCAGATTTGTAATAAACACATTTGTCACTTTAATTTACTTTTTACTCATTCGATATCATCAAGTTATCAAAATTTTCACATCATAACTTTGGAGCTTGTTTTAGACCATACATATACTTATTTAACTTATCGACCTTGTTTTCTTTCCCATGAATCACAAACCCTTTTAGTTGGCCCATATAGATTTGTTCTCTTAAGTCACCATTTAAAAAAGCTATTTAAACATCCATTTAGTGTACTATTAAATTATAAATAACACCAATTGAAATCACTACCATAATGGATGTAATTCTAATGACTAGAAAAAAAGTATTGAAGAAATCTATATTTTCTCTTTGTCTAAAATATTTGCCTACAAGGCGAGCCTTGTATTTATCAACTATTCTTTTAGGTTTTAGTTTCTTTTTCAAAACTCATTTACTACCGATTGGTTTGCAACCAGAAGACAAGTGTCAGGTCTTGTTAGACTCTAGAAAATCTATCTCATCGTTAATAGCTTCTTGCCATAAATGTGCATCCAGAGATGACATGACTTCTTAAAAATTATTGGATCTTCTTATATTGTATAGGATGCATAATTGAACCCATAGTCTTTAATAAATCTTACTATTTTTACTTGGTTAAAGTTCTATTTCTACTTCATAATTGCTTTCAATGCTTCTTATCACGGGAATGTGATTCGATTCAGTGCTCCCACTATTTCTCGATTTAAAAGGAAATTTGTCTTCATGGAATTCAACATCATTTGATTTTATGACCAGTTTAACATTTAGGTCATAAAACTTGTAAGCATTGTTGTTTAATGCATATCCAATGAATACACATTTATATGTTCTACTAACGAGTTTAACTTGCTTCGGATATAAAATTTGGACATCAGTTAGACAACTCCAAGTTCTAAAATAAGACAACTATAGTATTAATGAATTTGGATTAATCTAAAAGACTCTCAATGGTACTAGGCTGACCATTACTATACTTGCTAACCACAAGAATGAAGCAAAGATCATTTCAGATAAATTTTTTTGAAACATCATTTACATACTCAGTAAGTCTTTGTTTGAAATTTTATATACATAATAATAATAATAATAATAATAATAATAATAATAATAATAATAATAATAATAATAATAATAATAATTATAATTATAATAATAATAATAATAATAATAATAATTATTATTATTATTATTATTATTATTATTATTATTATTATTATTATTATTATTATTATTAAACAATTAAATTGATTTAGTTTGATTTCTATAACAATATAAATATGCTAAGTTTAACCACTAATGTCAACTAAAACACCGATGAAAAAGGGGGTAATGACAAAATAAGAGCAAATCAAAATATATAAATTAGAGCACTTTCAAATCTAATGTTATTTCTAAAAGTTAGGTAACAAATCCTTGTCCACTTCCAACTTTATTATCTCCATAATCATTCTCTCACTGTAATGGCAACGGAAGAAGGTGAACCTCACTATAATACTTTTTTATAGTTTTATTTTTTTGTTTAGAATTTTCATGCTTATTTTATAACTAATTTTTCTTTTCTAATTTCAATTATTGATATCTATGATATGATATGAATATTAAATTTCAGTTAGAATTATTTGGTTTGGTTAATCTTGTTTCAGTGTTGGAGTTCCTCGCTTGTGTTCCTCTTCTTCACAGGCTTCCTTCATCGTCTTTAAAGAATTTATCTCAACTTTTGATTGTTAAAAGCTATGGTAATTAAATATATCACTATTGAGATTTTAATTCTGTTAATTTTACCTTGCTCCGTTGTTTAATTCAACTTCATTCAATGAATTATTTATGAGCGAAAATGTTTCGAACTAAATGTTCTGTTATTCGGTAATTCAACCGGTTTGAAAAGGGTTAAATTAAAGCCCGGGGTTCAAATTCTATATGCATTAATGTTTTCAGTTCCTGAATGGTTGTTTCTTGTGTAGAGAAGGGAGAGTATGTTGCTCACAAGGGAGAGCCCGGAGAAGGTCTTTACATCATTTGGGAAGGAGAAGTATGCTCATTTTCTTTCTTTTGATCTTAAAGTTTTACTGTTTTGATCATAATGATCAGTTTCTTGGTTTGCAGGCTGAGGTTATTAGACCTGATTTCGCCGATGACGAAAACGATCTAGATTTTAGGCTTAAAAGATATGATTATTTTGGATCTGGTATTGCTGGTAATAAACTTCATGCTTATGCAGCTATGTTCAAAACAGCTCTTTAATGTGAACTTGCAACTTGCAGGATTATCAAATGCAGTTCACCATGCTGATGTCGTAGCTTTGACTAAGGTTCTCCTTTTTTTCGTTTATTGCTCTACTGTTTTCCAATATCAACATGGTATAATTGTAAATAAAATGGTAGCAACTTTTTCTTTTGTTTGCAATGCAGCTATCATGTCTAGTGCTTCCCCGCGAACACTCGGCACTTTTGCTGGCAAAGTCTATTGGTAGTGCAGAAAAATCTCATGAGACATGCTCACTTGTAGAGCGTATATTGCATTTGGAACCAATAATGGTGCTCAATTACACACATGATATGTTTTAACTGAATTAGAGAATGAAAATATATTGTCCTGGAAGCATTAAGCCTTTTAAATCTTTCAACTCTTTCTCTTTCGAAGGTAGATATTTTTCAAGAAATAACCCCTTCATATGCTCAAAAGTATGGGAACGTGTTCGGGGGACAGTTAGTTGGACAGGTGTGCAATAAAATTATTACTTTGTATTCTTCATACAGTATTTTCTAGGGTAGGCTTCTTATGAGGTAATGTGTAATCCCCAGGCACTGGCTGCAGCATCAAAGTCTGTTGATCGTCTAAAAGTTGCTCATAGCTTGCATGCGTATTTTCTTCGTGCAGGGGATTCTAAAAGTAAGCATGTTATGTCTTTTAAGATGACAGATCATGTTTAAGTAAATCAAGCAATATTTTCTTCAATAAAATGTGTGTTATGAATTCGGCTAATTCATTTGTTTGCTTATAATTGTGAAAATGTTATACATTGTGTGCTCTTTCCTGTTTCAGTACCAATTCAATATAAAGTTAAGCGTCTGCGTGATGGGAGGAGTTTTGCTACGAGGAAAGTTAATGCCATTCAAAAGGAGAAGGTCATATTCACTTTGCTGGCTTCTTTTCAGGTACTCATCATTCTTCATCGTAGTTGCAGTTTCAGTTTTTCATGATTTAAAAATATTGCTAGTTGATGATTTCTAGTTTATATTCGAGGTACATTTATTTTTGTTCTTACCTTAATTCTGCAGACTGAGGAATTTGGGTTTCAACACCAGGAAGTGTCTATGCCATCAGTCCCTACTCCAGATGAGGCAACTAATACAATGTTTATTCAAAAGAAAAAGGCCAAATGCTGCTTTGAAATTTGGACTAATAGATTTTGCTTTCTGTTATAGCTTTTATCAATGGAAGAGTTAAGAGAGCAACGTCTTACTGATCCTCGTCTTCCAAGGTAAGATTTATTATCCTGGATATCCAGATAAGGATGTGTGTGTGTGTGTGTCTATATGATGATTTTCTATGCTGTATTTACAAATTTGGTTGCTTCAGAACTTACCGCAACAAAGTTGCTACAGCTGAATTCATTCCCTGGCCGATAGAGATACGATTCTGTGAACCTAGACCTGCTACAAATCAGACCAAGACTCCTCCTAGGTTAGCTGAGACCTCTTCTCCAATTTGTGCTTACATTTATACAGCAATCCTATGCTTTCGTTCTTCTGTAAATCATTATCTAAACTTATTCGAAATTTGAATGCAGTTTGAGATACTGGTTTAGATCAAAGGGAAAGTTGTCAGATGATCAGGCCTTGCATAGGTACTACATATCTTTGAAAGTGTTGTGTTTATGTTAAAATTTGTTTTGTCATGAAAAACTTTTGCTATGAGAAAGAACTTGATTGAAGAATTTGTGAAAAGTGAGATTGCAGAAAATTTGATTTTATTGTACATATGCATCTAAGTTACGAATCCCAAAGCCTTAAGTTGCGAGTTGTACGGTGAATGCACATGACTGGTTTTACATTTAACAAGTTCCGTTAACTAGAAGAACCCTTTGAGCTTATGGCTTACAAATGGTCTTTATCAAACAATCTGAGTATGGTTTGCATTGCAGATGTGTGGCTGCATTTACTTCTGATCTAATATTTCTTAATGTAAGTATGAATCCTCACCGCGGGAGGGGTATAAAGTTGCGTGCCTTGAGTTTGAACCACTCGTAAGTATCACGGTCCTTTTGGTTTTACCGACCTGCGCCTGCCTAGCAAGTTTCCAGGCTTTGTAGCTTATTATTTGATGTTTCAATTGTTATTTTTCTTTCAGCATGTGGTTTCACAGACCTTTTAGAGCTGATGACTGGGTGCTATATGTGGTGAGCATCTTCATTATTTTGGGAAAGTAAACCTGCAACAACAATATTGTGTATGGTGTGTTGTAAAGTTATTAATACCATGAACCAAATTTGTTTTACAGATCTTTAGTCCTACCTCCTTTAATATGCGCGGCTTCGTTACAGGCCAAATGTTCAATCAGAAGGGAGAGGTAAAGGATCACATCATTTCATCTATTACCTCTATCTCCGTTTCTTTTCCTTGGTTCAGCTTGTCTAAGTTTTTCCATTGTTGAATTGCAGCTTCTTGTTTCATTGGTTCAAGAAGGCCTGACGATGAAGTATATTCCGGAAAGATCAGCCGCTAACTCTAAGTTGTGAACTTCTGCCAAAAAAATAAGTAAAAGACATGCACTAATGTTACTGTGAGACTTAGGAATTTGTTACATAGGTATTTGATGCATTTAATCTGTTGTAGGCATACACCACTAGGTCACGTTGTGATCTCAGTTGTCACAATATATCCTCATCACAATAACAAGCTAGGTGAAACTCATTAAATAGATCCTTGCTCAACATGCTCTCAATTCTGTTAAACCTCCTTACATTTAGATAATACTATTCATTCTAAACCAGTGAAAAATCCAACTATTATTATTTTCTGCTCATGACTATTCACAACTTTTGACTTGAAAATGAACTTAAGTTAATACAATCTTTGTGTGATCGATATTCTTACTTTTAACACTTCCTACCAGTTTGACAGCGTATATTTGCACATACAAAGAATCCATTACTTTTCTTGGCAGTTGCTTTAAGATAAGGTCATAACTAGGGAGAATCTTCGTATCAAGTGGGTTGTTTTGAATCATGCTGGTTGTTCCTGTAGGTTATGTGTTGGGTCTTTATAGCCGGCTTCCCACTTGTTTGTCTCTTGTTCTATCTCTACTTCTTTGTGGTATAGGATTTTTCGGTGGCTGAGGAAGATAGTTGTCTTACCAGGTGAATTGTATCTTTGTACGAGCTTTTTACCTCCCTCGGATACTTGGCTAGGATTAGAGGTAGTCTTATCATGATTTAACATTTAGTGGTGTGGACTCTTTGGAAAACCAGAAAATATTTAATCTTTTCAGGATGCCGAATAGCGAGGAGGCTTTGGAAGGTAAGTGCATCTCGCTTGCCTAGAAATGGTTTCTTGGTATGTCGTTGAGGTGTGCTTGTTCTTTCTCCTATAGGGTAGAAGATCCTATTCTTTGCATGAGCCAATAGCGCTTCGAGTGTGTCTTCCGGTTCCCTTGAGGTGTGGTCCTAAGCTGGATGCGGAGACTCCTGTTTTGTTGATAGTGGTTTGTTTTTCTGAGATCTAACCTGATTCTTCTACTGGTAGCTTTGGTTGTTATTGTTACTATATTTGTCCTTTTTCTTTTTATATGTTTATTTATTTTATTTTCTCTAGCCTTGTACTTGTTGATGAGCTTGTAGTGCACATCTTGTGCCTTTATAACTACACTTTTTAATTGTATTTGTTTTTGTCTTTCTATTACTATAATTTATTTGTCATTAAAAAAAATGGTGTGTTAATCATGGAGAAATGATGTATTTTTTATCAACTCAATTTTACTGTTTTATATAATATAAGGTATGTTGAAAAAAAAATTCTTATAAGAAATAGTTCGCAAATAAATATACAATATTCTTACTTTATATACGTTTCAAATGATTGTATAATTATAAAGGTATTAGAGTAAATTTTTTTAGTGTAATAGTCTCGTGATTATAATTTATCTCTTAAAAGGTGAATAAGATGTTATGAACTCGAATTCATATCCTTTTAAGTGAATATTTTTGCAGATCCACTAAATGAACTGTTTTTAAAGACGTATCAAAATAATGTAGTGTTTCAGTAAAATTAAAATCCAGACATTCAAAATTAGAGTACTTTCAAATTCAAATCTAATGTTAAAACCCATCTGTTTCTAAAAGTTTGTAGTATGTCATGCATTTAGAGCACTCCCAATTTCCAACTCTACTATTATCTTCATACTAATCTTCAAATTCAGTGAACCTAACATTTGAAGTGGCACAGAGTAGTAGATGGACGGTGAGGATTTTGTTGGAATTGAAGAAAAAAAGAAAAATTTTGATGGAAAAAAATTGATGCATTAAGATTAGTCTCTATAAAAAAACAAAAAATCAATAATTTACTTAATTTTATTATATTAATATAAATTAACTAAAAATTTAATTTTATTAAGAAAATTAAAATGTAACCGTTTAATGAATAAAAGTAACATTTATAAAATATACATATTTAATAAATATTTTATTATAAATACACATTGTCAACCATATTTATTCATATCTATAATAATTTTATTTATATTTTAAATTATTAAAAAAATGTTGTTGTTTATAGACATAATCCGAGGATAATAATTTGAAATCTATGGCTTTGTTTTAAAATCTTAGCAAAGGCGTTAATATCTAAAAAAATCACTATATTAATCCTTGAATCCATTATCTCAGTTTAATGGCAACAGAAGAAGAAGGTGAGACTCACTGCAAATATTTTGTTAATGTAATATAGGCTATGTCATTAAATTGGTCTAGGTAGATGGTCTTTAAAATGAAATATCAAAATTTTGTTATTTTTTAATAAATATTTAAAATTACATTTAAACCTTTATTTTGTATGCATTTGAATTTCAGTTAGTTTGGTTCAGTTTGTTTGATCTTGTTGCAGTTTTGGAGTTCCTCGGTCGTGTTCCTCTGCTTCAGAGGCTTCCTACGTCGTCTTTAAAAAATTTATCTCAACATGTTATCATCAAAAACTATGGTAATTAATCACTAATGATATTTTAATTTTGATAATTATACTTTGTTCTGCATGCAGTAATGTTTTCAGTTCTTGAATGGTTGGTTGTTGTGTAGAGGCAGGAGAGTATGTTGTTCGCGAGGGTGAGCCCGGGGAAGGTCTTTACTTCATTTCGGAAGGAGAGGTATGCTCAGTACTTGAATTATTCTATAAATTTTTACTGTTTTGTGTCTAACGTTTTGGTTTCTTGGTTTGCAGGCTCGAGTTATTAGACCTGGTATCGCCAATGATGAAAAGGATCAAGATTTTCATCTTAAAAGACATGACTATTTTGGATCTACCATTACTGGTAAATAATAAACTTCGCGCTTATGCAGCTATGTTCAAAACTGCTCTTTAATATGAACTTGCAACTTGCAGGTTTATCGAATGCAGTTCACCGTGCTGATATCGTAGCTTTGACTAAGGTTCTCCATTTTCGGTTTATTGCCATATTATTGCCTTCCGATATCAACATGACATAGTTGTAAATAAAATAACAGCAACTCTTTTTTTTTTTTTTTTTTATTTTGCTTGCTATGCAGCTATCTTGTCTAGTGCTTCCCAGCAAGCACTCGACACTGTTGCAGGCAAAGTCTATCGGTAGTGCAGAAAAATCTCTTGCGACAGGCTCACTTGTAGAGCATATATTGCATTTGGAACCAATAGAGGTGCTTAATAAATAACACACATGATATGTTATAATTGATTTCTGTTACTACAGCATTAAGCCTTTTACATTTTTCAACTCTTTCTCTTTCAAAGGTAGATATTTTTCAAGGAATAACCCCTTCATATGCTCCAAACTATGGAAACGTGATTGGAGGGCAGTTAGTTGGACAGGTGTGCGGTAAAATTATTTTTTCTTCTACATATAATAGTACTTTCTAATGTTAGACTTCTTATGAGGTAATGCGTAATCCCCAGGCACTGGCTGCAGCTTCAAAGTCTGTTGATCGTCTAAAAGTTGCGCATAGCTTGCATTCGTATTTTCTTCGAGAAGGGGATTTTAACAGTAAGCATGTTTATGTTAACTACTATAGTTTGCTTACAATAGTCATACATTGTATGATCTTTCTTGTTTCAGTACCAATTCAATATAAAGTTAAGCGTCTGCGTGATGGGAGGTGTTTTGCTACTAGGAAAGTGGATGCCATTCAAAAGGAAAAGGTCATATTCACTTTGCTTGCTTCATTTCAGGTATTCCTCGTTCTTCGTTGTAGTTGCAGTTTCAGTTTTTCATGATTTAAAAATATAACTAGTCGATGATTTCTAGTAGGTACATTTATTTTTGTTCTTATGTTAATTCTACAGAAAGAGGAATCAGGGTTTCATCACCACCAGGAAGTGTCTATGCCATCTGTCCCTGCTCCAGATGAGGCAAGTAACACAAGTTTTATTTAATGAAAAAAAGGCCAAATGCTGCTTCGGAATTTGGACTAATAGATTTTGCTTTCTGTTATAGCTTTTATCAATGGAAGAGTTAAGAGAGCAACGTCTTACTGATCCTCGTCTTCCAAGGTAAGATTTATTATCCTGCATATCCAGATAAGGATGTGCGTGTGAGTGTCTATATGATGATTTTCTATGATGTATTTACAAATTTGGTTGCTTCAGAACTTACCGCAACAAAGTTGCTACATCTGAATTCATTCCCTGGCCGATAGAGATACGGTTCTGTGAACCTATACCTGCTACAAATCAGACCAAGACTCCTCCTAGGTTGGTTGGGTGCTGTCACCTGATTTTTGCTTACATTTATACAGCAATCCCTTGCTTTCATTCTTCTGTTAATCATCATCTAAACTTATTTGAAAGTTGAATGCAGTTTGAGATTCTGGTTTAGATCAAAGGGAAAGTTGTCAGATGATCAGGCCTTGCATAGGTATTACATATCTTTGAAAGTGTTGAGTTTATGTTAAAATTCATATATCAAACAATCTACGTTTGGTTTGATTGCAGGTGTGTGGCTGCATTTACTTCTGATCTAATATTTCTTCATGTAAGTAAGAATCCTCATCGCGGGAGGGGTATAAAGATGCGCGCCTTGAGTTTGGACCACTCGTAAGAATCACAGTCCTTTTGATTTTACAAACCTGCCTAGCAAAATTTTCAAGATTTGTAGCTTATTAGTATTTGATGTTTCAATTTGTACTTTTTCTTTCAGCATGTGGTTTCACAGACCTTTTAGAGCTGATGAATGGGTGTTATATGTGGTGAGTGAGTGTTTTCATTATTTTGGGAAAGTAAACCTGCAACAACAAAATTGTTTGTAGAGTGTTGTAAATTTGTTAATAGTCTGAACAAAATTTGTTCTTCAGATCTTAAGTCCTACCTCCTTTAATGCGCGCAGCTTTGTTACAGGCCAAATGTTCAATCAGAAGGGAGAGGTAAAGGATCACATCATTTCATCTATACCTCTATCTCCATTTCTTTTCCTTAGTTCAGCTAGTCTAAGATTTTTCATTGTTGAATTGCAGCTACTTATATCATTGGTTCAAGAAGGCCTTACGATGAAATATATTCCGAAAAGATCAGCTACTAACTCTAAGCTGTGAATTTCTGCCAAAAAAATAAGTAAAAACTCCTGAGGTTTGAACAACTGAAAATTCACATGATAAGTGGTTTTCTTTTTAGTTCTCTTTTGATGCAGGTGTTATATGAAAATTGATTACATGTGACTAGATTATGTATGGATGCAGTCAGTGAGTAGTAATAAGAAATAAGAAACAAGAATAGTCCGGGAGATTATTTCCTGTCATTTAATGTAATGATTATAGCAGTAACTTTTCAGATTATATAGTGTTTTTTTTTATCCTGAGATCTAGTTCAACTTCTTAAATGAGTTTAGTTTTCATCCAGAAACTGCTTAATAGATGAAATTGTTCAAACACACTTATACATTTAAAAATGTTTCATGAACTTAAACAATTTGAGACTCATATACATCTTTAACAGACATCCTCATGTCAAGCATGAGTTTGAGTTTAATTCTCACATCGCAATTCTTAATCCGACTACGGTGTTGGGGACTCCGGGGTAGTCGGGAGTACAAATGGAACCAATGCTCTAGGATCATAAGAGAGAGACACGTCACGTCTCTACCTAAAACCTTAACGTGTTAGGTATATGAGTTCTCTTTCTTATAAATTCAACATTTCACTCATTCATAAGCAATGTGGAAATTTAATCACTCACACTTGCACTTAAGATTCTTCCCCACATATCTAAGTCCCTCACATCCTATAATAGGATCCAACGTCGGATCCAGCTCCCGTTCACCCACCAAGCTGAACTGCGGCTCTGATACTACTCTTGGGGAGTCAGAGAGAATCCAGAGCACTAATGGAACTAACGCGCCAGGACCACAAGAGCTTCCTGCCAACTAGGAAGTAGCCCCATAAGTTTTCAACCTAGTTTTTGACATGTGAAATTTTTGGAGTGATTTAACTTCAAGTGAAGTTTATTCTTCATGATAAAACATATGATGGTTGGTGATGACAATGTGAAATTCTTGAAGTGGTTTGTCTTTAAGTGAAATATATTTTTCGTGAGAGAGTATGATAGTTTTTAAATCTATGATCGTAGGTGAAGACAATGTGAAAATTCTTGGAGTGGTGTAGCTTCAAGTGACTATACTCTTTAGGTAGAGTATGATAGTTTTTAAAACTATGACTGTCGGTGAAGACAATGTGAAAA
The DNA here is from genome assembly GCF_029867415.1 of Vicia villosa. Lineage (NCBI taxonomy): Eukaryota > Viridiplantae > Streptophyta > Magnoliopsida > Fabales > Fabaceae > Vicia > Vicia villosa. Next base: position 234,527 of record NW_026705824.1, on the reverse strand, counting down.
CTCTTGGAGTGTTGTAGCTTCAAGTGACTATATTCGTTATAGTTGAGTATGATTGTCGGTGAAGACAATAAAAGTTTATGTAATATTTTCAATCAAGGTGGAGATTGTTGGGACTTGTTGAAAATAAACATGTTGATGAAGTCTCACATCACTTAATTTTCAGAATGAAGAGGGATTTCAAGGCTATATATAGGATACACGTTCTTTAAAGTCCCGCATCGCTTAACTTTTTGAAGGAAGATGAAGTCCAAACTTATATATAGGATTTAAATTCTTCATTACCAAATGCATCAATCAAAAGCACTTTAAGTTTGCATTTGATTTTCTTTGTTTTCTTATACTCTTATACTAGAGTGTTGTGAGATGTAGTTAAATATTTGTTTTGGAGGGTGTTCGTGTACTGGGGGTCTGAGTTAGTTGAGGTTATATTATGTGTTGTAATAATTTTCATATATTATGTTATTCTCTCATTGTCTATTGACAATGACTGTGATTTTTCCTCCGGTTTGAGAGTTTCTACGTTATGTTTTGTGTTGTGATTGTGTTCCTTTTTTTGTCTATGATTTATTTTTCTCTTAACATATGAAATGTAGGACTTTAATACAACTTCAACACCCAACAATTCATAAAATTAAACAATGTGAGACTTTAATTCAACTTTAACACTTACTCACGTCAAACGGGAACCTAAATCCAATTCTTTTTTTTTTTTGATAAGCAAAAGAGATGTATCATAAAGGAGTACAAATAGTACTCAAGAAAAATACAATCAGCAAGAAGAAAAACAAGTTAATGGTGCATGGAATCAATTGTACCACAAGGGACATTTTACCCCCTTGTTACCAATGGAAAACCAAGGCCAAGACACAAATTTAATGTTTTCCGCTATATCATCTAAAACAACCAAGATACCCTTGAATAAGAGGTTGTTTCTAGCCAACCAAACAGACCACAAAGTGGCTAACCAAAACATTGAGACTTGCTTCTGTTTAATCCTCCCAGCTAGAGAATTGCAGAAAAAATCAAAATGGTTAAGCCCCTGTAACCCATCAAGCCCCTTTACATCCAACCAAACAGAAATGCACAGCCAGATTTTCCTCGAAAAATCACACAAAAAGAAAAGATGATCACGATCTTCACCCTCAACACCGCAAAGAGGACATACCTTGTCATTTTCATTGTGAATGATGTTTCTCTTTACCAACTGATTCTTCGTTGGAAGACGATTGAGGACAAATCTCCATCCAAAAATTTTGAGCTTTGAAGGAACGTTTGAGAGCCAAAATTGATTCAGAGCCCAAAGCGAAAACCCATTTGTCGCGACCTTCAGATGATTGTTGCGCAGCAAAGTGTAGCAGGTTTTAACAGAAAACAAACCATCTAGACAAGGCCACCACTTGTATGTGTCCTCTTCATCAACCAACGGTTTTTGGATTGTTGAAAGTTCCAACAGCTCTAACGCTTTCGAGGGTGCCACCGGATTATCAAGAATTGCATCTGCATCTATCCTAAAATCCCACTGCCACTCCTCTGCGATCCATTCTCCCATCTCGTTCACCTTTCCAAATGGAACTTGTGTCAAACTGAAAAGAGTGGGAAAGCAATCTTTTAGGGGAGACCCACCGAACCATTGACTGATCCAGAACAGGATCGAATTACCCTTTCCAAGGCCACAAGTAATGCTACCTGCAAAATAGTCAAACATGTTAGTTTTTTCCATGTTAATCTGCATGAGATCTTTCCACCAAGTTGAAGCCTTTTGGTTTGCCTTAGATTCAAAACCCAATAGAATAGCCTTTATCACATCACTATATCTCGTAACCAGAATTTGTTTCCATAAAGTTCCCTCTTCACTAAGAACCCGCCATTTCCACTTGCACAATAAAGCTTTGTTGAAAGCTCCAATATGTTTGATACCAAGACCCCCTTCCACCTTCGGTTTACAGATATTGTCCCAGCTAACCCAGCTAATACATTTTTTGTCTTCATTTCCACACCATAGGAATCTACTCTGAATTTGAATAATCTCCTTGATAATTCTGACCGGCGCTCGATAGAAGGACATTGTATAAATCGGGATGCTTGATAAAACAGAGTTCAATAATGTTACTCTTCCCCCTATAGATAAAAATCGTGCCTTCCAATTTGAAAGTTTAATTTTGAGAGAGCGAACCACATGATTCCAAGAGTCACATCTTCTTGGATTGGATCCTACTGTGATGCCTACGAATTTAAATAGAAGCTCATCCCTACAGCAACATATAAATTGAGATGCTCCCTCCATGAATTCCTCCTTGATTGCAACTTTTAAACCAACTCTAATGCAATGTTAACAATAAAGATAACAATAAAAATTGAGATGCTCCCTCCATGAATTCCTCCTCAGTAGAAGGTCATGCAGTGTGTATTGCAGATCTTCAAGAGGAGTGTACTCTGTGATCTTAAATTCTCTTAATAGTGTATTGTCGGTAAAGTGAACATCTCCAACATGACAAATGATATATTCTGTCTTTTGGGGTTTTGGTATGAAACAATATGCTAAGTGAGCTGATTTATAGTAGTTGAAGGCTAACGTGGACCTCACAAATCCCATCTTGCAAGAGAAAACGTTTCGAAAATGTAACTCCGGAACCACCCTTTATTCCTTTATTTCGAAAGTGTATTTTCGGAATCTTTCCTAGCATAGCAAACAAAAACAGAACAAGCAGAAACTTGTATTGAATGAAGATTTTTTTTGACAAACTACAAAATGTATATATTAGAAACCATGACACATTAATGAAATGTCACTTACAATAAAATGATAAATAACTACTTAAATGAACCGAAATAATTGTCGCTGGCCAAATCTATAGGTGGTACCCCCTTTGACTTTTCTTTATTTTTTTCTTCTTTTTCAACCTTGCTGAATTTGATGTACTCTTGCATCCTTTCAATAAATTGGTTCGTGAAGGTCTCAAATTTGATTGTATAATGAGCATTTCATTTCGGTGATGAAAGTGGTATAGGGCATCTCGGTTTCAAATACACTTGAATAAAATGTCACTGATATGAAACCCACCTAATACAGATGATACAATCACTGGGATTTGGTGGTGGAGCAGTGCGCAGTGTGAATTTTTTTTACGAGAAACCGTATCTTGTAAGATCAATACATACTCTCATACGCATTTTCTATGAAATGACCCATCTTAAGGAATCGCGTCCATTTATCCTCCGGTGCATGTTCACTAATGCAAGGTACAAGAGAGTGATAAATTTCTTTAACTTTTTCTTTATTCCAGAACACCCGTGTGTATAATTCGTTATTGCTCCTCAACTTTTGGATAAGAGTATGACGGACAAGTGTGTGATCCTCTTCCTCTTTACTGAGTAAAGCAGAAACAACCCGAAAACCACAGTTACCGTCACCCTTGACATTGACGACCCGTTCAATGTAATTGTGCATAAAATCTGGCATCTCCTCAATGAATGGGATTTTCGGTGGAGGCGGTGTAGGGATTAAGCATCTCCTCTAATGTAATTGTGCATAAAAACTAACATCTCCTCTAAAGCCCAAGCAAAATTGTTTTTTTTTTCGCACTCTGGAAATGCAAAACTGATAGAATATGTCTTCTTAGTAGACATAACACCAACAATTTTCAATAATGAAAGTATGTACTTTTTGGCTAATACGTTGAATTAATTATAAGCACGGTGGGAAACATATTGAACAATTTTATGGAATCAGGATTAGTCCAATATATATCTCTTATTGTTTCTCCATCCTTGCATATCTGGTGCCTAGATACGTAATTGTTATCATTTAGAAGTTTCAAGAGGTGTTGCATTTCGGTTCTATCCCTCCTAAACACTAATTTGTATGGATAGCGCCTATTGTACACTTGCTTGATATTGAGATATTCCTAGGTCTTTTGCGCTTCAAGGCCGGAAGTATATTTTTGGGAGGTACCAAATTCAATGTCATGTCGGAAACACATTCTTTCTCTTTCGACAAGAGGCGACATACAATTGGATGCCCGACTAACTTTGCATATAAATCATGGTTATGTAAACCACGTATCACATTAGATCTCCATTTATTATTTGTCAAGCGATAACCACACAAATTAAATAGGCATTCATATTTTCTTGAACCGGTTTCATCTCGTTTGAAATTTCGGAGGGGAGGTCTATATTTACGACTTCTTTCGCATCCAAATGTCACGAATGCACTTCTTCTATCCGAACCATTATCGAACCTTCCAATCAACACCAAACCCCAGTTTGGTGGCTCTGTATGAATCCATTGCAACATGTCATCACGAAATTCATACTCTTGTTTTTTATAAAATGGTTCTGAATATCTAGAACCTTCACTAGGACAAGTGAAGCATCTTAAGACACAATAGGGTTGGGGATAGCATCAGGATGCAGCATACCTAATGTAAACAAAAACATAAAAATTAAGAAACATCCAAAACACGAAAAAAGATTGATGGTAAATCCGCACAGACAGCTTCTAGAAATGTATCTCTGGACGTGTTCATAGAAATTTCGGAACTACACTTCTGGTAAAAGTGTGACTTTTTTTTGTTTCAAAACCATATAAATACGAGGAATGAGGGTTGAAATGAATGAACTTTACCTTAAATTCCGCTTCCTTTAGCTCCTTTTGATTTGTTGAAACACAAGACTGGAGATTTAGAGTGAAAAACTTGATTGAGAATAGAAGAATTTTTGGAGAGGGTTTAAGAAAAATATGGCAAATGAAATTGATCATGCAGGTTTCTGTTTTTAGCAATTTCACTTTTGATTTTTCTGAAAATGCATCTCCGAAATAATCTGACATGCAAAGGTGACAGAATTTCAATTTTCCACACAATTTCACTACAGTTACATCTACGGAATTATTCTTGTAATGGTTTTGAAGTAATTTATTATATTACATTTCCAGAGATATATCTCCGAAATATTTTTTAATTTAACTCGAGGGTGACACCAAATTTGCTCGATTTTGTATAATGCAAAGGGTGCATTCAAAAATATAATTCTGAAAACTGAGGGACAATTTCAGTTTTTTAAAGGATTCTTTTAAACTATATAGGATGTAATAAAAAATCCTCTTCTTTTAGCGCAGCCCTTAAATGAGGACCCTTTCCTCATCTCCCTTACCATCAACATAGTCTTCATCATCGGGTCTCTGCTCCATAGTGTTTAATGAATAAATTTGGTTTTACTTTTAATTTTTTTAAAAATCACTATTTAGAAAAACAATATCTATTTATTATATGTATATTTTTCATCAAAACTGCAGTGTGTGAAGAAGAACTGCCATAAGAAATTTGCGATAATTGTTTTTTTCAGTTTATAATGGATGTGCTACCATATATCCTCTAAATAGTAACATTTTAATGCTTAGAGAAAGGGATAGAAGTGATGAAGATAAAGTGCAAGGCCTAAGGCCTCGCATCAAAGTGGTGCAATTGAGAAAACTCTTAGAATTCATGTTCATCTGAATAGAATTCATGTTCATCTAATTCAGTTTGAAACCAGAACAATAGAAATAGAATATTGTAAAAAGTACACTCATATATTTCCATTTTCAAGATTCAAAAACTGTAAATAGAAATAGCATATGTAAGAATGTATATTTTTCATATATTATTAGACTGAAAAATAGGAGCCCGGAAATTAGAAAGAAAGTATAGAGTAAATAATAACACTGCTAAAATGATCTTAGTATGGGATAATATAATAGGAGTTCATTGTAAAAGAGCAAGATAACTTGCATAGGATACAAGAAAAAACCTTTCGGTAAATTTGTAAAAAAAAAAAATCATATGATTTGCTTTCAAGATGAAGTGCAACTAATAGTAAAAATATAACAGACACTGCCAAAAGAACTTCCAAAAAAAAGGTAAGTTTAAGGAAGCTGATACACAATACTTTCGGTTCAATGAATAGGTGTTCCAATGGACAGACAGGTTGCACAGGTGGTAAGTCCTTTACTGCGCCATGGCACCAAAGAATTACTCGGTCATTTTATCTGATCGAAATTGTTCCTTCGTCCTACCATAATAGACGGAATTGGCGACTGGAAAAGTGATGAAATTCCAGCCAAAAGCTGATCCTCCAATAACGTATGTGCTGGATGTCTGACTTTCTTCAGCCACGGATTGCCGTGCTACATGAGTCTGCTCCGACGACTTGAAACGTTGAGGTTGCTGCTGCTTCCCTACTGAAGCTACATCCGCTTTCAGATCATTGTATACCTTCAGTATGGTTTTCAGCTCTGCAATTACAAGCCAAAAGCATATTGCAATTCAAGAAACCACACAAACAAATATATTTTACACTACTACCTAATCTATAAGTATAAGAAACTTTAAACATGGAGAAAGTGTATTCAACACGTCAGAAGTATAACTGGTATTCGTAATTTGAACTATGATTTGAAAATTTGGTCAACTTACTGTCTCGAATTTCATGTGACGCCTTGCAGTTTTTGTAGTCAGGAGTTTGGAGAACCTGCAAGATCAAACCGCAATTATTAGGCACTTGTTATAGAATTTTTAGCAACAAAGAAATAGTCATTAATGAATCAAGATAAAGGGAATGAGATGACGAAAAAGTTCAAATATTTGAGACATCATCCTTCAATAGTTCAATACATAATAATCCAGTACATCATATAGTCAATGAAAGAGTTTATCATAATTAATGATACATCATCTTAAGAGGAGCATACGCTTGCTACCATGAAAGAAAAGAGACAAAAAAAGGGAAGTCCCAAAATGTGTACTGAAGAACTATAATGCTCAGATATTTACCACGGGGACGGGGACAATACGACCGACACAGGTATAGATTATTTTTGAAATTCAAGATAATATTCAGTTTTGATATGTTAACAAAAAAATTTATATAGAAGCAAAATACTTGTAAAGAAAGAAACATTTATTATTTCTTATTAATATATATCTATAATGATCACAGTTAATGAAAAGATAGCTGTGATCATAACAAAAATTGTAGGATTTTCACCTAAATCAAAATATATTTAACATCAACATAAACACAGACGCTGTAATGTCGAAAGGAGGTTGTGGAGATTTTCTATGTTTATTGGGGTGAGATTTTTTTCCTTTCAAAATGTAAAAAATAAATGGTTAAAAAAAGCGTCACAAAAGACTTGTAAAAATAGTTTAAAAAATGTAATGTCATATCCAGCCATGCAACATCAAATCTCAAATGTATCATGTAATGCATTGTTCAAAAAGTAAAAACACAATTTGAATACTTCTAGGACACATTTGAGAGTATACCAAGAGTATCGGTTACGATACGTATCCAATGCAATACTTATCCCATTTGTTTTGCAGTATTCAGGCTTCGAGGGTGAGGAAAGACTGTAGTTGTTTTTTTTTTCCCTTTTGTGGGTCTTTATTAGACCCTCTAATTATTACTTTCAAATAGTTGTAATTTGAGGGTTATTTACCCAATATGCAAGCGCGGACTAGTTTGCTCTGTTCAGTTGATACCCTCTACTGTTTTCTACTTGCATTAAAGATTTTGAATCTTCAAAGTTTTCAAGATTCCTCTCTTTATTGGGTAGCGGCGCAGCTGGTTGCCCGCTAGCCTTCCATTTCTGTGTATATAATATTATCCTCGATATATGTTTATGATAATAAAGTTTTAAACTATAAGTTTTCAAGATTAGTCACCTTCATGTCTAATTGAGGACTTCATCAATTATTTTTATAAATTGAAGCAAAAGAGATCAACTAGCTTAGGATTGTGAATAATAAACATATATAATATATGCTATGTTGTTAATCCCGGATAGCCAAACCCGAAACTAGAACAACAGTATGGCGTATAACTATAAATAATAAATTCAATTTATTAAATATTTAAGACCAAATAATTAGTAAAATATAAAAAATTTCTATTTATCTTCATAATTAACAAAGAAGGAAATGGGGCCATAATTTTCTATTTATTTTCTTCTTCATGAATCTTCATTTTCTCTCTTTACGCGATGGAGCTGGTCTGAAACTATGTACTTAATTGCACCTGCAGTGACCGCAACTGAGGCATTGCATAGCAGAGGCAGGCATTGTTGTTGATTCCAGAACATGGAATAAGGTCAAAAGTTTTCCGTATAAACTTGCTATTGCGGCCTATAACACTGCCATGGAGGGTACTCTTCAGTCTTCAGAAATTGCCTATGGCTATCATCAAAAAACCCTGCCACGTCATTCCTTCATGGCGGTGCCATGGCCGTATTTAACAGCAGTGAAGGCAGGGCACTGCAGTACAGATTTAGACATTGCGATTTAGAGCAGTGGCCATAGCACCCCAAATTGCGGCCAAAGCGTGGATGCACTGGCCGCAACACTGAAGATGAAATAAAAACCCAAAAATACCCTCATTTTAAAGACGTTTTTTTGGACATTTTGTATCCCCAAAAAACAGAAAGTCTGATTGGAGAAAATAAACTCCAACAGCGTTGATGTCACATTCTCTCTTCTCTTTGCAACAGAACCCATCCATTCTCTCTGCATATTTTCTTTTTTGCTTTATATCAGTTTTGAAAATAAGTAACAAAGAACTTTGACTGTTAGTTATGAACAGAATATGTGATTAATTTTGTGTATTCTTCTATTTTTGAACTCGTATATGTGTATGATCATAAACTGCTCGTCTTGTTTCCCTAAGGCTCGGTTAGCGGTCATACCGCCACCCATTTCACCGCAATAGGCAATAGCATTTTGGGGCAAAAGCTGTAACGATCCCCCAATCCGCCACTGACTAAACAGGCTGGAAAACCCCAGGTTGTGATTGGGAAGCCACCGAAAAACCTAGGTTGTTCTAACACAGATTGCAACTCAACCAAATCATTCGTTTTCCCATCTTAGTACCTTACTCATTTTTAGGACACGTCAGCAAAGTATGACCAGAAAAGGCCCGTAGGAAATAGCATTTAATTTCAACGGTTTCGGGTCTCCTATGATGATGCAAAAGTTTAAAGTAAAATAAAAACCAACAATATAACGCATATATATAATATCTTAATTTCCATAAATTGGTTCTACTTCTAGAAAGCACACCGCACTCAAATACCGTTACCTTTTCAATCAATTCCTTTAAATCATGCCAAAATAAATCAACTCTTTATCACGTTAGTAAGAAGAAGCTTACAATCCAAGTATCCAAACGCAACCTAACCTAGGTCTTCATACCGTAAAATCAATACACTACCAATACTAAGCCATAAAAAGAGAGTAATCCAAGAAAATTCTATACATAAGATAGTGAGATTAGAAAAACCTAACTATCCTATAACTTGTCCTTCTGCAAATAACTTGTCCTACTTACATGTTATTGACAATCAATGGAAAACCCTAAAGATCTAATAAAATCCCTAACATTGGTAAGCACACACATACCAAATTTGATATTAACAACACTCTACAATGAACAAAAGAACAGAAAGCTAGAATCTTTTTCACACAAATTCAGCCCTAAATCCAAAATAAAAATGAAAAAGTTGGAACAGCTAAAAAGATTACAAATTTGATATTAACAACACTCTACAATGGACAAAAGAACGGAAAGCTAGAATCTTTAATAGGGGTAGTAATATGTACGTACCTGGATGAAATGAGGGCGAAGGTCACGAATTAGGGCACGAATCTTGAAGTAATTGGAAGTGGAATTGGAAAGAGAGTCGAAAGGTCTCTTCTTGGATGTGGGAATTTGAGTTTGAAGAGTGTGTTGAGTTGGAGCGACAGTTACGTGTGGTTTGGCTGGTTGTTCCATAGCTGATGAAGTGAAATGATTTTTCTCTTTCTTGAATAGTGGTTATATTTCACTCTTTACTCTTACATGTTTTGTTCTAGGAATTTTTTTTTTAATAAACGCCATTGATATATAAAAAAAAAAAAAAAATATAGAGAAAATTCGGGGACATGAGACCTAACCCAATGAAACTAAAATACATACCCATCAAACGCGCAAAACCTGCTTACTCGCAATTGAGAGCGAAACCAAATTGCAAAATATATGAAGAACGGGCTGATTAGCAGTGAATTTAGATCGTAGAAATGAATCCAGATTGTAGAAATGATTAATGAAATTGATCGCCAACACGGTAACAAAACCATTAGCTAAAAACTTACTGATGAGCAAGTAATGAAGTCATTTCTGGCCCATCAACCGAGGCACAAATCTGAGGATGAAGAAGACCCATCACACAAAACAGCACCAAACAAACAAATATTGAATTGGTTTAAAAATAGAACAACACTCAATCCAACCCGTCAGAGGAGCCAATATGATAAAAGAACAATCACCCGAAGATTGGAGAATGTAAAGAACGGGGAATGAATCTGACCGTTTACACGAAATCATAACCCCAATCCAGCAACTTACTTTAAAATTGTTTGTTCACTAGGTCGAACAACTTGAATCCCACTAGTCAAATATATTTTATTAGGATCATTTGACTCGACTTGTCATCAAGTTTTCTTCTCAATTGATCAGGCATATGTCTATGTGTTATAGATCCATATACTTTCAGATGACTTAAGTTAGGCTTAACATCAGGCCAACATTCATCTAGTGTGATTCCTTCTAGTTTCTTCGTCGGACATCTATTCAAAATATATATGTTGTAGTCGACACTTCTTCTCCCCTAAATTCTTTAGGTAAATGCTTTCCTTTCAACATACTTCTCACCATATTCATGAAGGTTCTATTCTTCCTTTCAGCAATTCCATTTTGTTGTGGTGTGTAGGGTGGCACCACCTCTTGCATAATCCTTTCTTTCACACATAATGTGTCAAAGTCTTTCGACACATATTCTCCATCACCATTAATCTTCAAAATCTTTAGCTTTCAACCATTTTTTCTTTTGACCATAAATTTAAACTTGGAAAATACCTCAATCACTTTACTTTTCTTCTTGATCACGTAAGTCCAGAGTTTTTAACTAAAATCATCTATGAATGTGATAAAGTATTTGTTACCTCCAATTAAATCCACTTGGATAGGACCACACACATCACATAATATGATTTCAAGAATTACCTTCGACTTGCTTCCTGCATCTTTGTTGAAGCTATTCTTGTGTTGCTTTGCCTGCACACATTCATCACATAATTCATTTGGAATGTCGATTTCTGGTAACCCTGAAACCATATTTATTTTCAAATCTCTAATGTCTTTAAAGTTGAGATACTCAAGCCTATAGTGTCATATCCATTAATATCTACTAGCTGCAGTTGTAAGACACTTGTACTCCATCATATTTAGTTCAATCTTGAAGGTTCTATTCTGAGACATATGAGCCTTCAAGATTAACCATCCACCTGAGTCGAGAACTCTCATTATCTTATCTTTAATAGATACCTTATAATTCTTTTCGACCAACTACCCAATGCCGAGCCAATTGCTTTTCATTCCTAGTATATACAATGCATTGGAAATTACTGACCTTTTGCATCTCTCCTCATTATCAGAACATCACTAATACCTTCGTCTGCTAGAGTATTGTCATTTGCAAATTTCAACATGTTCTTCATCGAGGGTTTTATGTTAACAAACCAATCTTTCCTACCAGTCATGTGTGATGAGCATCCTGGATTCAAGTACCATTGGTCCTTGAAACGTTCTTTATCTCTTGTTGTGACCATCAACAACATCTCTTCTTCTTCATGCTTTGCATCACTCTCCTGATTTTTTTATTTTTTAAGACAATCACTAGAGTAGTGTCCATACTTCTGAAAAATGTGACTTTTGTCAAGTTTTCGACTACCACCTCTTCCTCTTTCTACAACACCATCTATTTGGTTGCTTTGGTATGAGGGTCTTATTTGATTCGACGAATTTCCATCTTGCTAGTTTCCTCTACCAGTCGAATTGTTGTAGCCTCCTCTACCTTTGTTGTCGAACCATTTTCCATTGCCTTTCTTTTCTTTTACTAATTGCACCTGCAAAGCCATATCACTTTTCAACTTGCCTGCGGCTCTTTCAACCATTCTTTGTTCATGAGATTCAAGTGTACCTCGACGCTCTTCTTTTGTTAGTGTTGACAACTCTTTCGACTTTTCTATGGAAACTACCACGTGGTCGAACTTTGGAGCCAATGACCTCAAGATCTTTGTAACAAGTGATCTTAATGTCAACACTTCTCGACATACCTTAATTTGATTCACCAATTTTGTAACCCTAGTGAAGAAATCAGTTATGCTTTCACTTTCTTCCATCTGAAGCAATTCATATGCTCTTTTGTGAGTTTGTAACCTCACCTCTTTCACCTTCTCAATGCCTCCAAACGATTTTTTCCAAAATTTCTCATGCTTCTTTTGTTGATTCAACATCATTCAATTTTTCAAAATTACCTGAATCAACATATTGATGAATTATAAAGAGGGCTTTATAATCTTTCTTTTTCAATTCTTTGTGTGCAACCTTTTGTTCATCCGTTGTGTTTTCAGCAAGTGGTGTTATTTATTTCTTCACAAGATCCCAAAGATCTTGATAGCAAAAAACAATCTTCATCTGTTTACACTAATTATCATAATTCTGATTCCTTAGAATTGGGAGAGTCGCTGGAAAATGTCCATTCAAATGATTTATCAGATGATTAATCGCAATATGCTTCCCAAGAATCACACAACTAGTGCTCTGATACCAGATGTTAGAATTACACCCGAACTTGAAGAATTCCGATCAATCTTGATGAACAAGAATCAACCACGACGATCGATTTCGCCACTTGTTATTCATTCTTGTCGAGGCTAACCCCTTCGACATTTCGACAACTACACAACTTCAACACACTCAGCTATTTCGACACCACATTGCTTTTGTCGACCAACATGCTCTGACACAAGGAATTACATTATCCACATAATTGACATGAAAAATTAAGATTAGATGAGTTGTCATGTATAAAATTCTGGTCTCTGATTTATTAGATTATTATTAGATTTTCTATTATAAAAAGAATTTAATTAAAATGTACTCGCAATGTAAATATATTTTACACTATCATTTAATCAAAACTGTTGATATGTTTGATATTTTGACTTTTATTTTTATTTTTTTTAAATAATTTCATTGAATAATTATAATACATAGATGAAATAAATTTTTTAAATTAAACTCTTAAAAAAATATATACAGTATGTTTTAAAAAGAAAAAGATTCTCTACTGGTATCGTAAACCGAAAACGGAGGCTGGCCACTAAAACGATAAAACAAATATGTAATTGTTTAAATATAGCATTATTATTCTACCTTAATATATGCACTCATTTATGAATAGAGCCATGTAAAACTTGGCTCTTCATATTAAATTATATCAAGCAGAAAGAGAAAACGAGGTATAGAGTAATAATGGAGTCGATGAAGAAGAAAGCAATGATGAAGTTAGCTTTGTTGCTTTTCCTCTTAAACGTCATTGGAATTAATGCTCATCTCGATTCAACATCTTTCATCACTCAAGTGCTTTCCAATGGTGATAAGGCTACAAATTACAATGCCAAATCCACAACAACAGCATGCTGTGAATTGTGCCTTAGCACCGGTTCTAACCCTCCTCGATATCGTTGTGCTGATGCCGGAACCACATGTCATTCTGCTTGCAAAGATTGTTTTTGTTCAAAGTTACATCCAACATGGTGTCTTTGCCGTGATTTCACCGACTTCTGCTATGACAATTGTAACACAAATTAAAGCTCAAGCTCCAACCTAAGGACATAAACGAGGAACTTCAATAATTATGTACCATGTGAAGAGAAAAAGTTCACTATAAAAACTAGTGCTTGACCGTGTAGCTTGTTTTCATCAAAGCCTATATAAAGGCATGTATGTTATGTTTGTAAACTATACCTTTTAGAAATTAAATACAATTAAGAGTTTCATTTTCTCTTGCTCACTCTCTTTGTTGTGTGTGAGTGTTTGAGTTTAGCATATGTTTTTTTTTTTTTTTATAACCAACATTATATTCAACAATGAGTATTAGAGGTATTCAAACCCAAATACAATGAGTAGCTGACAAAATCATCAAAGAAAATCCAACGGATATTTACACCACTCGTAGAAATTACAATTTAATCTATTCGCTCCAATTTGAAGCCACCACCAAGTAAACATCTTGATTTTGATAACAATGCCTTCCACATCATCTTCTTCATTGTTAAAGATTTTACCATTTCTAAACTTCCATATGCACCAAGTTGTTGCCAACCAAACAGCCCCCTCCCTTCGTCTTGACACTTTTCCTTTTAAACACTCTAGAAAATGCAAGAAATTCTCTCAGCATGTTTGATTGTTATAGGATCTTGTAGCCATGCCTAACCAATCCAGCACAAGTTGCCAAACTTGTAGTTTCACATAATGTGGTCAGCTTCCTCCGACAATTCATTACATAAAACACACACCTTATCAATCTCATTAGTAATTATTCCTCTCCTTTTGAGGCACTTTAGCCTTCCAGATCTTCTTCACTGCTTTCATCATCGCCACATTCCTCCAATTCTCCTACTGGCCCTGCACCAATCTAGCATAATATAATTTCACAGAGTAACAGTTTCCTTCTATAAAAGGCCACACTAAAACGTCATCTTTGAACTGGATCGGCTGCACTTTTAGCAATAGTTCACCCAACTCCCTCGCTTGCAACATTAAATCTGGATTACTCACATCCAAGTTCCGCTCAATCTTCCAATTCCATCGATTGTTCGTCCAATAACCATTTTTCGCAACAGTATAGCCCATGTCGGACACAACAACATATAGATATGGTAAGAGATTTAATAGTGATGTATTACCAATCCATTTTGAATTCCAAAAAGGAATCAGCGCACCATCACCCAGCCTCCATGATACAATATGCTTAAAACCATTATTTGATTCAGTCCCCTTAAATGACATTAAATCTCGCCACCAAAGAGGTTGTTTTTCCTTTGATCCTATTTCAATGTCGTTCCAGATGCAATTCCCCAAGTCACCGTAACGCTGCCTCAACAGAGCCGCCCAGATAGCATTGGGGTCAACACATAATCTCCAAAGCCATTTGCATAACAAAGCTTGATTGAAAGAATTCACATCTTTGATACCCAAACCACCTTCTTCTTTAGATCGACAAACAAAATTCCAATTCAGCCACGATATGCCACATTTATCAACCGAACCATTAATAAAAAGTTCCTTTGAATACACGTAATTTCATGAATTATCTGTGCCAGCACTTTGAAGAATGAGAAGTAATAGACAGGTAAGTTTGACAACGCTAAATTGATCAAAGTGGCACGTCCTCCCATTGACAACAATCTACCCTTCCATGTTGATATCTTAGCCTTCAGCCTGTTAACAATTGGCTTCCAAAATTCCAATCTTCCGTGATTCCCACCAACAACTATTCTAAGAAATTTGAAAGGAATTCGTTCAATCCTGCAAGAAAGAAATTGTGCAGCTGCTGGCAGAAAGTAATCCTCAATCCATATCCCATATATTTTGCTCTTGCACATGTTAATTCGTAAACTAGAGACCATTTCAAATCCTCGCAAAATTGCTTTCAACGACCAAAGGTTACTCCAGGTTCCTTCCCCCACTATTATCGTGTCGTCCGCAAACTGCAATAAACTGAAAGCTTCCTCCTCATTCACCTTAAATTCCTTAAAATTACCAATTTCGACTGCCTTGTTGACAATTCTAGCCAAACCTTCTGCTGCAATAGCAAACAAATAGGGGGAAAGGGGATCCCCTTGCCTCAAACCACGCTTAACAGAAAATTCACCTGTTGGACTTTCGTTAATCAGTACCGACATCTCATTTGTGAAAATTCCAGCTTCTAACCATCTCATCCACCTTTGACCAAACCCAACTTTCTTCAAAATCGCTCTCAAATAATTCCAATCCACACAATCATATGCTTGAGCAAAGTCCACCTTAAATAGCATACAATTTTTGTGTTCTCTCTTAGCATAGTTAATTATTTCATTCGTCAACAAGATACCATCCAAAATTTGTCTCCCCGGAATGAAGGTTGTTTGATTGTTGGATAATCTTCCCTATTACCCTTCTAAGTCTTGATACTAAGAACTTAGAAATGACTTTATACATACTTCCAATCAAACAAATTGGACGAAATTCCTCCAACCCTTGAGGGTTTTCGACCTTAGGAATCAAAAGTGTCTCACGCACTAACACATTAGTTAACATTCCAAAGGTGGAGAATCCTAATAACTTGGATGATTTTAGACCAATTTGCCTTATTGGTAGTTTGTACCGAATTTTGTCTAAGTTATTAGCTCAAAGGTTGAAAAAGGTGATTGGTAAATTGATTTCGAATTCTCAATCGGCTTTTCTAGCGGAAAGGAATATGCTTGATGGTGTTTTGATTGTTAATGAGATTTTGGATATGGCAAAGAGGGAAAAAAAGGAGTTGTATGATGGTGAAGGTAGATTTTGAGAAAGCTTACGATTGTGTTTCGTGGGACTACTTGAGATTCTTGTTGAGAAGGATGGGTTTTGGTGTTAGATGGAGAAAATGGATGAAAGCCTTGGTTTTTACTAGTTCAATGTCAATTCTAGTGAATGGAAGTCCGACTAAATACTTTGTGGTTTCTCGGGGGATTCGTCAAGGGGATCCTCTTTCTTCGTTTCTTTTCCTTTTAGTAGCGGAAGGTTTAACGGCGTTGATGAAGAAAGCAACAAGCATGGGTGATTATGTTGGTTTTAAGGTGGGTAATGATGTTCATTTTGAGATTCTCCAATTTGCGGATGACACTCTCTTGATTGGTGATGGATCGTGGAATAACTTATGGAGTATAAAGGCCATGCTTAGGGGCTTCGAATTGGTTTCTGGTCTTCGAGTTAATCTTTCTAAAAGTAGGTTGGTGGGGGTGAATCTAGAAACATATTTTCTTCAAGAGGCATCTACCTTTCTTAATTGTTTGGTAGGAACTTCTTCCTTTTCTTTCTTGGGAATACCAGTGGGTTGCAATCATAGGAGGAGGGAGGTTTGGAGGCCGGTGGTTTCCAAGTTAAGGAAAAGGTTGGAGTCTTGGAGATTTAAGCATTTATCGATTGGTGGGCGAGTTGTGCTCTTAAATTCAGTGTTGTCTAGCATTCCAATCTTTATTTTTTCTTTCTTTAAGGCGCCAAAAGTGGTTATTAAAGAAATGATTAAGATTCAAAGGAATTTTTTGTGGGGAGGTTCGGAGGATAAGAAGAAGATTAATTGGATTGGGTGGGATAAAGTTTGTCTTTCTAAGAAGGAAGGAGGTTTAGGAGTCAAACATTGTGGTTTGTTTAATGAGGCCTTGTTGAGTAAGTGGAGATGGAGGATTCTGAGTGGGGAGAACTTTTTATGGACTAACGTTCTTTCTTGCAGGTACGGTGATATAAGGAGAGCTATGCTTTCCAATTATGTGACTCATAAAAGAAACAAGACGTCGCTTTGGTGGAAAGATCTTTGCTCGGTGGGTTCGGGAGGAAGTGGTCCGTTGGAGAATTGGTTTCCATCTGCTATTATATGCAAGCTGGGAAATGGAGAGCACATTGATTTTTGGTTAGATAGATGGCTAACGGGAGGTCCTCCTCTTTGTGACCGTTTTCCGTCTCTTTACCGGTTTGCGGAGCCTCTCGGATCTAGAGTGGTTGACAACGGGTTTTGGATTTCGGGTGTGTGGGAATGGCGAGTTAACTTTGACGATTTCTTTGTAGAAGAAGGCGAATGTGGTAGTGTGGGGGATTTCATGCGGGTTTTAGATGGAAGAAAGCCTACAAATGATTTGGATGATACTTACATTTGGTGGAAACATTCTTCAGGTTATTCAGTGAAGGCGGCTTGTGAATTGTTGTTGGAAGGTCGAATTCGGGGTGTGTAGCAACCTGCCCTAAAAATTAAAGATTAGAGTCGCCACCTATTCTACCAAGGCGAATAAGAAACCTCACGCAGTTAAGAGATTAGGGTAAGATACTATATTCAGGTCGAGGGAAGGTGTTAGGCACCCTCAACCCTTTCCTATGGCTTTGAATCTAAGGTTAACAGTTTTATGGCTAAGAGTACTAAGGTAAGGTTTATGCTTTCGAGGGTTAAATAATTAAGGGAAATGAAACGGGAAAAAAAGAGATTTAGAGGGAAGGGGCTCGCCTTGTTGCCAAGTGCCTACGTACCTCCTTATGGAGGATCAGAGTCTACGTAGTTCGGAGAAAGGGTTGTACGCCCTTAGAGTTGAAATTTGATTTGAGATGGTTTTAGAGGCTTTTTGAATGGCCTATCGCAGTTTTGAATAAGGATGAAAATCCGTAGTTTGATTCGCAGTGTTTGAATGTTTTAGATTTGGGCGTACAACCCTGATTTTAATTTATACTATTAACCGCGATAATCGATTGATTCAATTACCATAGTTAACAGATTAATAGTTGTATCATTACCAATTCTAATTGATTGATTCAATTATCACTAATAATGAATAATGGTATTTTTATAATTTTATGAATTAATTTGTATCGTTACCCCTCGTAATCGATTGATTCGATTAAAAAGAACAACGAATTAGAATGGAAGGAAAAATAGAAAAGTTAATCATCGCAACTAATGAAATAGTTGAAACCATTTAACCAAATAGAAATTAATTACATTTTAATTAAATAGCATTTTAATTAAAATTATTATTGACCATAGTGATTAATCGATTTAATCGACACAAACAACAAATTGTATTTTAATATGAATATTATATATATTTATCTATAAAAATAATTATTAACAAAAATATATTAAAAAGGTTTGATTAAAACAAATAAACTAATTAAAATTATTTAGTTTATTAGGGTCATGATTCAATATGGTTGGTTTGAGGTTCATGGTATGGGTATTTATCCTGGGGCGTTAGATCTAAGATGGCTATTGATCCAATGGACAGGTACTAAGGGTGTACGGTAGACTATATGGTTGGCAGCGCATGGGATAACTGAACAAACCTTTTTATAAAAATAACATGGGAGCGAGGGATCGAACCCTCGTCCCTTTACTCAATGCTCTTTCACCTTGCCAACCCACCAAACGCACTCGTTTGCTTACCCCACGCATCCAATAAAATATGTAAGAAACCAAAACAATATGGAAATAACGCGCGCGAAAATTCAAACAAGCCAGTGCCATGATGACACATCATCATCGTCCCAAAAGAACCTGCAAATTCCTAAGAAGTTTTGCTACGAATCTGCTACGAATTGTTTCGTAGCATATGCACCTAGAAAATAGCGATTACCACATATGTACATATAAATATTTCGCAACCCATCAAAACCCCTCGTCTGAAGCATGCGAACCTGAAGACACCCTTGTTTTGTCCTAATTTTTCCTCTAACAAAAACCCCCAAATTAAAATTAAGAACCCTAATTCACCTATCAATGGTGATTTGCGTTTCAAGCATACAAACCCTAAATAAATCAAACAGAAACGTTCAGGGCACCAAGAACAATCAGAACATACGATCAATTTACCATGGATGCATATGAATTATTCTAATCGGCCACAATTTTAAAACCACATACCTTGGCTCGGTGGAGAACAATCTGGGGGTGTTGATGCTATGCCAATGTCCATTCACCTTCAGAGACCCTCAAGGAAGCTTTTGCATCCTTTAAATATGGTTGGAACCTTCTAATTCGCAAAAACCGAATGTGAGTTTTTTTTGGAAAATTTCTTGTGCATGAATATGCTTTCTCTGCAGAATTTCCAACCCTTATTCATGTGGCATGTGTTAGGTATTTATAGGCAACAGATTAGGTCACAAATTATAGCCCAAGGCCTCTTGAAACCCAATCTTGCAAAGTTTGTAAAGTTGATTCAAATCTTAAATGAAAACTTTCTATTTTGGCCAAATCTTATATCAATCTTTTCCCAATCAATATACCACGAAAATTATATGATAATATGTCATAAATGTGATTGGAATTGGCTCATGTGAATATTTTAACACAATATTTGATTTTTCCTTCAATTATATTATTTTAAATAATAAAAATCATATGAAATTAAATAAAAAGGTAAATTCGTGGCACTTGGTTTGGGTAACATAAGTGACTTGTGGACCAAGGTTGAATCATAAAAATATAGGCCCATTTGCTAAAAATCCCAATTTGAACCTCCTTTGTTTCATATTTTGCCTCCAAAATCACCCAACTTTAACCAAGCATATCTCACTCAATTTTTAAGATATGAAGGAGTTCTAAGACTTTTTGGAAACCTCAAGAGGTCCTCTATAAGCCACTTTGGAACATATTTTTCATTTGGGGCTTTTATCTTGATCATATCCTCTTTGAAAAAAACTGCTTTTGGAGGATGCTTGAAAAGGACCTATAATCGTTTGCATTGTACCTCTCAAATGAATCATTTCTAGCCTTGGCTTGTGAGAGACAAAGTTGTAGGGAATCCAATTTCCTTCCAAATAGGCTTTGAGTGGGGAATTTTTGATGTTCCATGTGAAAGTTATGGCCAGTCAAAGTTGAGTTGACTTTCTCCTAGAGAGACCCTAATTTGAACCTTTTTGTATTTGTTCATCTCTGAGTTTCTACTGATAAATCCTGATCAAACTTTGATCAAATTATGGATATACACCCTTGTACTTGATGTTTGATCGATGATCAGAGGTTTGGACCATGCTTTGATTGTGGTTGACTTTTAGGTTTAATCAGTTGACTGTGCATCTTGGAGTTTGTTTGAACAGGTAACTTTTATAGTTGGGTCTTGACTTTTATCATAGAGGCATCTTAGATCATCATGGGCCATGGAGAACTTGATTAGGGATCTTGTCTTGTTAATTCCCTCAGGAGAGTACCAAACCCTAGCTTTAGGAGACTCTTGCTCAGGAGAATGACTGGATGAATCTCTTGAACTTTGAATCATTGTGATTGGAATATGGAAGGCAAATTTTGGGGTATGACAGGGTGGTAGTCTCAGTGTCGACCTTGTGAATGCCTTGGTTCGCCTTTGGAAGGCCAAAATTCCTAGTAAGTTTTTAATTTTTGGTTGGAGACTTCTTCTTGACTAACTTCCAACAAAGGTTAATTTAGTTAAGCGAAACATTTTGTTAGCTTCTTCGGAGATTCTTTGCCCTTTCTGTGGGTTGTGGAGGAGGAGGATTTGGATCACCTCTTTGCTTCTTGTCCGACTTCTTCTCTTTGGTGGACCAAGATGTGTGATTGGCTCGGATTGGGTAACACCTTTTTTCTGGGTAATTGTTTCAATCGTCTTTCTCTTTTGGATCCGTCTTGTAAAACCAAATTTAAGGTTGATACTAGTTGGTTATTTGGCTTGGCTTTTTGTTGGGGAGTTTGGAATTGTAGGAATGCAATTGTGTTTGAGGGTGTATCTTTGAGGGATATTGACACCTTAGGTATGGTTAAGTTTTTTGCTTGGGAATGGTTTCTTTCATCTTTTAAAGGAGTAGAATCCATCTTTTGGGGTGATTGGTGTGTCAATCCATATGTTTGTATTAGATGATGTGTGATAGGGGGTTGGGGGAGTTTTTTCTTTACTCCTCTCTTGTAATTGTTGGTTAGCACTTCTTGTGCTTTTTTATAATACCATCTTTACTTATTAAAAAAAAACATAAAGAACCATCTTGTAGGAAAAAAAAATATAAAAGACTAACTTATTCCAATATATTTTGATCTTGGGTATATTTTTGTTTACTTTTCCTCTTTTAATATATTTTGATCTATTATAAAAAAAATCTACGAGCATTATCCACATGTGTCGTGTGGAACTCCAAACTTGCATGTGGGAGTCTGATTTGTTGAGTTGGGCGGATAAGGGAGATTATCCACATCGCTGCCAAAGATACGGAAATATCATGAAATATCCCACCAAGATTATCCATGCACATTTATCTAATAGGAGTACATTGCAACTTGCATACCGACATCCCAGAGTTTTGTGTTTACGAATGATGAATGGTATATATTATTTCTAAAAGGAGAAAAGGAAGCATTAGGTGTAGTCAATCAAAGATACAAAACTCAAGTCAAGTTAATTAAGATACAATAAAGGAAGCTTTGCTCCATTCATAAAAGTTTAAACACCCTCTAAACTTTAAGCTAATCATATGTCATGCCATCACTAAGTCTTTGATATTAACAATTCCATCTCCCACATCTGCAATACAATATCACCTCTAAAGAAAAATATGGGTGAGTCTTGTATATTTTTTTGTTTATAAAAAAACTTATATTTTGACAACTCTAATTTAAAAATATCAATTCAACATTTTTTTTCTATCCTTCTTTTCCTATCAAATATGATTTGAAGAATAATAACTTTATTTTTGTAGAATTTTAATGATAACAATATAATTAAGAACTATTGGCACTGAAATTTGTATAATACTCGATT
This sequence comes from Vicia villosa, assembly GCF_029867415.1. NCBI lineage: Eukaryota > Viridiplantae > Streptophyta > Magnoliopsida > Fabales > Fabaceae > Vicia > Vicia villosa. Next base: position 212,121 of record NW_026705824.1, on the reverse strand, counting down.
TTGTTTGATTATATGTATCATAGTTAAAAGGATTTACCAATAAACCTAAATTTTAAATGGTCATTTGAACCTAGATGAAAGAAATGATCATATGTACATAAGTTAGCAAGTTTGACAAATGATTTTACGCAATTTGATAAATGAAATTATCATCTGTTCCTAGAAAAAATAATGATCACATGTGTACAAATAATGGAGTAGCCGTACCAAGACTAAGGCAATCATCTATACCTCGAGGAAAAAATTACTGTCTAAACTTAGACATACACGATCATTTATACCAGAAATGTGCCTAGATGAAAAACATATCACTTATACATCATTGATGAAGACCTGTTGTGCTATGTTATTACGAAGAATGTTCTCAATGGTCACATAATGAAAGATATGCTAGTGCAACGATTAATATTATAAGCATCAATCCCTACAAGTTGTAAGGCAAGAAAATTATCTAGTAAGAAGCAAGCAAATCTAAGACTAAGTTGTGATAATACTAATTTATAATCATGTTTGTTTATAATGGAAATCACTCAAATGAGGGGGAACTGAATCCAATCTTTCACTAATATTCTCTCTGAAGATCGGTCTTGTTAAATCCTGTGTTGAATTCAATACTAGAGTTCTTGTTGTCTTTCATGAAGATGTCGAGCTCGGTCTAGAAAAAGTTGGTAAATATGCAGAGAAGGTTTTTTTTTTGGGTTTAAAAGGTGGAGCAAAGGTCGCCAGAGTTGAGTAGGCTGATGTGTTTAAAGGTAAATAGGGCAAATGGTTTAGGAGTGAAGGATCTTAGATTGGTATATCTTATTTTGTTAAGTAAGTGGATATGGCGTATGCTTTCGGACGTGCCTTCCCTAAGGAAAGTGTAATACGGTGAACTGACTTTTAAAGAAAATGTTGCGGATAGCAAGAGTCGCCACCGACTTTTATTTTATCCAATAAGAAAGGCTTAAAGAACAGAAAAAGACCTTTTAAAGATTTTGAGTTCGGGGGGTAAGTTATACAAAGGGAAGGTGTAAAGCACCCTTTGCATCCATGGTTATCCATGGGCTCTTAATTGCTTTGCTCACTTTTGTTTTCAAAATGTTTGAATTGCTTAAAAAGGAGGGTGTGAATAGAAATTCGAATAAGAACTTTAGCTTGTAAATAAGCGTAGTCTTTTTGAAAAATATTTGAAAATTAGTGGGAAAAAGAGTTTGAATTTTGAATTTGAATTGAGCAAGCAATTAAACGCTACTTACCCTAAGTTTGAAAATTCGTTCTTTTAGCCTTTCGGGCGAAAGGGTCTATCCATACCATAAGGGGGCAGGAAGTCTTTCAATTGGATGTTTAAGGTAGGGGTGTTCGCGGTGCGGTTTGGGCGGTTTTGACGGAAAAAATCATCCGAACCGCAAGAGAAAAAATCGTGCGGTTTGGTTTGGTTCGGTTGGCTTTTAAAAAAAATCCGAACCAAACCAAACCAAATTAATGCGGTTTGGTTCGGTTCAGTTGGTTCGGTTTTTTACAAATATTCTATTGAGCCATAATACACATATAGATGACAACATAATTTTGTATTTAGACATTCATACACTATCAAATAACAACAAAACTCGTCATATTTTGACAACAATTTTCCATTTAATATGTAAAAATTAAATTAGAAAAAAGTGGAATATTAAATATAAAATAATAACATAAAACAATATAAAAAATATTATAATGAAACAAAATAATATAAGAGACAAGAGATTAGTGAAGGAGAAAAAGAAAAAAGTGTTGAGAGATTAGAGAAGAAAATGTGCGATAAAAACGAAACTGAATTACGGAACATTTACATAAAAATAGAAGGTAAAAAAGAAAGAATATAAGAGAGTAGAGATTATAGAAGAAGAAGGAAGATGTATGTGGCAAAGAAGGTGCGATAATGTTATTAGAGATTTGAGAAGATCGGGACTAAAATTATATGTGTAAGGATGAGAAAATTGTTGGTAATCATAAGGCTAAGGTATAATAGGTTTAATTTTTGGTTGGATGTGAGTTAAGTAAAATTTAGGTTGTAACATAATGCGGTTTGATTCGGTTTGGTTCGGTTTACAAAACACAAACCGCAAACCGAACCAAACCGTGCGGTTTTGTTAAAAGGTGACTCAAACTAATCCGAACCAAATGCGGTTTTTTGCGGTTTCGGTTTGGTTTGGTTTGGTTTGGTTTGCGGTTTTCTATTGGGTTGGTTTGGTTTTGATCACCCCTAGTTTAAGGGTCATCGAGATATCGTTCGCCATAAGACTGTCCCTTGCCATAAAGAGGGCAGGTAGTCTAAGGGAAGGATATAATAATCATTCTGTTTAGGCATCATGCGAGAATACCTTAGCAATAGGAACCATCATTTTTATAAGGCAGCTTCGAGGGAGAGGGACCATCATTTTTATAAGGCAGCTTCGAGGGAGTTTCAATAACTTTAAGGCAACATTGCTTTAGGTATCCTCGGAATCGAAGGGACTTGACTATTTAGTATACTTAGAGGCAACAAGGCAACAGTAATAAGGCAACAGGCAACAAGAAGGGATTACCCTAAAGGTGTGTGGGTGCACAATCAACAGTAATAAGGCAACAGGCAACAAGAAGGGATTACCCTAAAGGTGTGTGGGTGCACAATCACGTGGTTAACTTCGATTACATTTATCTTGTAGTATTAGTGATGGTTTATCACTCCCTAAGGTTACTAACCACGCAGTTTAAAATAAACAAAAATTAAAGGCAGAATTTAAAAGTCCTACGCTATTACAATAAACACCTGTGGGCAGAAAAATAAAGGCAGATATATAAACCTAAACTATTACAATAAACACCTGCAGGGAAAATAAAGGAAGAATTGGGCGCGAAAATAAAGGTTAAAATGTTACAAACCCTGGACAGTTACAAATAAGAGGGATCAAAAATAAGTAAAATATGAAAAAATAGAACGTTAATAAAAATTAATCCTAACTTAAAAGTCTAAATTAAAATTAATCAATTAAACCCTAATTAATTAATTATTGGTTAAAACCTAATTAATCGACTTAATCTCATTTGACTAAAAAACCTAAATTAATTAAATTGGGTAAAAACCTAATCCTAATATTTTTGCCAGTTTTTTGTGATATATAATTTGAATTAAATTAAATCCTAATTGTCCTAAGTTAAAATTAAATGTGAAAAGAAAAAAAGATTAAAACCTAATTCTATTAATCCTAATTGTTATTTAAATGGCTGAATAATCAAGGGTTAAATGGCTAATAAAACAAATAATTAAGATAAAGGAGAGGTTAGGAATAAATAAAAAAATAAATATGAAAGAACCTAGAATCGATCCAAGGCCCTCCAGGTAATAGGATCCCATACATTGCCAGCTGATCCACGTAGCTTTGTTGCATAAGTAACCAACCATAATCAATATATAATAAAACATGATAAAGAAATTAAATGAAATTGTATTTTCTACACGCGGGCCCCAGGTGCGTTTTGACTGTCCAATTGTGGTTGGAGAGAGGATGAGTTCGTTTGAATGGCCAATCGAAACGCCTGGAATTGCCACGCCATCAGTCAAAAAGTCAAGGAGGTACTGTTCATCTCCTTCAACATTGGACCCAGAATTTCGCTATAGATTTGCCACTGGTTAGCTACGATACCTGTTAAAATTTTCGTAGCAAAATATTCTGAAAAATCAAAACTAAAAGGAAGCATGTTAGCCACAATCAAAAGCACCCAGATCCACTGAACCGACTGCTACGAATTCAATGGAAGCCTTATTTTTCTCTGAAAATACTCGTAGACGTGGATTCGAGGCCGAAGCTTTGTTATGCCCTACCAATGGCATAATGCGATTTAGGCTCCAAGCTTATGAAAGGTGGTTCAAATCTCCTCTAAAACATTTCATGAACTCAAAAAAAATCATCAAATCTCATCATATTATAGCTATATGCGAAAAACAAAATTCAAGAGGCATGGAAATATGATGAACATGGTATATGAATTATGGATGCTTTCCCACGCTATAAACCGAATATACTTACCTTATATCACCTTAGGAGAGGAATGAAACGATTGAAAGGCTTTGACAATGCTTGGAATGATCTCCACGAATTTTCCAATTTTCTTTGATATTTTTGAATATTGAGAACCCTTGCCCTCTCCTCCAATTTTCGTCCTTGCTATTGAGTGATGTTTAGGATTATATAGAGGGTGAGATTAGGGTTGGAAATAAGGAAAGAAATCATGAAATTTGGTGACTTGGAAATATGAGAATATTTGAATGAAAATTTCTCCAAATCTTTCTATTTTTGCACCAATTCTATTTCTTGTATATTCTCCATTTAATCCTAGCCATTAGGTTGTATTTGATCTGAATAAATCAAGGGAAAAATATGGTGTGTCAATCATATAATTATTTGATGATTTTTATTTGATTTTATTTGACTTTTAAATGATAAAAAATCAAATAAAAATAAGATAAATATCATAATAATAATATAAATTGACCATTGGGCCTCCTTTGGACTTAAGATCACGTGGTCAAAACAAATGTTAAGGCCCATTACTCAAAAGTATGTATTTTACCAATTAAGGTTTCACACTTTTCTTGAAAATTGACCACCTTGTACCAAGCATATCTCTCTCATTTTTTATGGTATGGAAGTGTTCTAGGACTTTTTGGAAAGCTCAAGATGTCCCCTACAATCCACTTTGGAACATATTTTGCATTTGGAGATTTTATCTTAATGATATAGCTCCTGACAAAAAACAGCTTTTTGCGAGCTCATAGAAGGACCTGTAATGTTTTGACTTATATCTCTTATGCGGAAGCATTTCTGGATCTTGGACCCAACATCAAAGTTGTAGAGAATTGAATTTCCTTGATAATGAGCTTTGATTGGGTAATTTCTGATAAAGTATGAGAGAGATATGATTAGTCAAAGTTGGGTTGACTTTTAGTTAAAACCCTAAATTAGTAACTTGGGATTTTGATGATTTCTGAGCTCTCCTTGATGAATCATGATCAAACCTTTGATCAAATGATGAATGATACTTCATAATGAGGATGTTGACCAAAAATTAGGAACTTTGACTGTGATTTGACCATAATTTGACTTTTAGGTCAACTAGTCGATTATTAATCGTTTGGGCCATTGAGTGAGCAATCTTTTGAATCAGGGCATGATACTTGGCATGAGGATACTTTGAATCATGTGAGAGACCATGGAATCCACTTGAGGGATCAGAAGTTCAAATTCCTTGATTAAATTAGAAACCCTAATTTAGAGGCTGATGTTTAGGAGAGAGACTGCATGCTTCCTTCTTGTGTATCTTTGAGCATTTGAAAGTCAGATGGACTGAAATATGAATAAATATGTTGGGCAAATTTTGTGGTATGACAGAAAGACATTTTCTTGGTTCACTACGGTCAACATAGTTTCGTTTCACAATTTGGGGGGGGGGGGGGGGGGAGTTTAGGACATGCAATATTTTGTGGGTGTCTCCTTGGGGTAAAAATGTTTCTCTTCTTGGTTCCGACAGATCAAGCGAGGAACTGGTTCACCTTTTCTTGTGTTAAGGTGGTAGGGAAGATCAAAGGACCAGATTTTAGCATGATGTTTAAGTTGGGTCAACCCCTTTGTGTGTCACATTTGAATGGTTGTTCCTTATCTCAGAGAAGAAGTTTCAAGTGGTGGGCTCCTTGGGGTTTGGAGAAGGAGATGTTTGGGTTTGGAATTTTAGTTGGAGGATATTTTTCCGGGGTTGGGAGGATGAAGTTTTATAGGGTTTACTTAGTCTTAATAATGGAGTGGTCAAGGTTGACCAAGAAGACTCTTCGATTTGGAAACCTTATCTAAATAGGTGCTTCTCGATTAGATATGATTACAATACCCTATTGGTCACAACTAACTTTCCGGAAGGAAGATCAGAGAGGGTTTTGAGGGGACTTTCCAAGGTTTGGAAGAGCTATGCGCCTTTCAAAGTAGTTGTATTCTCTTGGAAGCTACTTCATAACAAGTTACCATCTAGGCAAAATCTTCTGAGGCATCAAATCGTGTCTTGTTCCAGTAACGTTGGGTGTGTGCTTTGTATTGGCCAGGAGGAGTCGACTAGCCATCTTTTTGTCTTGTGTGATATTGCGTTAGCTTTCTCGTATTGATTTTTTACTTGGATGGGCTAGTATAGGTCTTTGTCACATTCGATCTTATGGGTCCTTGAGTTGTTTTAGGGTCTAGGACAAGGAAAACAATCCTCTTTAAACTTTTACATTCTGGCATTCAGTGGTTTAGACGATATAGAAAATTCAGAATAAAGTTATTTTTTGACATGAAAGTTGGTTGGTAAATCACTGAATGACTATGATTATTAGCCTAGCGTGAAAGTGAATTCATGCCCACACTCCAAGTTTTATCGTTTAAGTTTTGAATTTTTTGTTTGCTTGGATTTTTGAGTACCGATGCTCTTAATTTGAGTTGTTCGATTTCTAAACTTTAAATTTATATTTATTAATATATAATTTACTTTGCTATTTTAAAATAAAAAATCAATGATAACTTTCTTATCTTAATATCATTTTAATATCTTTCTTTTATTCGTAAAAACTATATTATAAATTGACCCTTGTAGCTGTATATCTCTTCACACGGAAAAGGAAAAGAAATACAGAAATTAATCAGAAAGAGAGAGAGAGAGTAATAATGGAGCTTAACATGAAGAGAATATTGATGAGGTTATCTTTGTTGCTTTTCCTCTTGTCCTTCACAGCTCCATCTCTCAATGCTCGTTTCGACTCAACATCGTTGATAACTCAAGTGCTCTCCAATGGTGGACCGCACACCTCAGTATGCTGTGATAGATGTATTTGCAAAGTAGCCACCCTTACTCCTCAGTGTCGCTGTTTTGATCTTGTTAAAACGTGTCACTCAGCTTGCAGAAACTGCGTTTGTGGACAGCTTGGTACTTCACTGTGCGGTTGCGATGATGTCAATGGCTTCTGCTATGAAAGATGTAATTAGTAAACCAAAAAAGGTGAAGAAGCTACCTCATTAAGAATATTGAGCAAAGTTTATTTCAGTATAATAACTATGTTATGTATATCATCATATGTATAATGTGTGTGATGATATTCACTTAGACTCTGTTTTTTTCTTTATTTACTTTGGTCTTCAATTCAAATTACTTAGCCCTTACATGTCTCATCTTTAAAGTATCTATTATGATTTTCTAATTAAAGCATTTTAACCTTACACATTCTGTTTTTAGAAAATTATCTAACATCTTCATTCTCCACTCAAAGCACTTTTTGGAGGAATATATATATATATATATATATATATATATATATATATATATATATATATATATATATATATATATATATATATATATATATATATATATATATATATATATATATATATATATATATATATATATATATATATATATATATATATATATATATATATATATATATTTCAGCATAGGGGACCAGTACGTCAAATTCATCTTCCGTCTTTTTCTCCATAAGGAGTTGAATTGTTGCAACTTGCAACTAGTGACAATAACATGAAATAAAAACATGTTTAATTAGGCAAAAATGTTGTGATATTAATTAAATTTTTGTTCTTTTTAAACTCAATTTATACCAAAGAGTAGAAAATAATTATTAGAATTTTTTTATATAAAATGTCGTTAGAGAGTATAGGGAGTGCCATAAGGGTTAATAGACTAAACGTTTAGAAGTTTCAATAGACTAAACGTTCCAAATTTAAAACACAAACACTTTATTCACGCAAAATCTAAACGCAGTAGGAGTGAGTCTTTTCTCGTATATATTAAAAATTTCCTCGATTTCTAGTCGGTGTGAAATTTAGTCACTTATACTTGAATCATAATAGTTTTTTCACAAGTGTGAGTCACTTACATCACTAGCTATGATCGTTACTTGAATCATAATAGTTTTTTCACAAGTGTGAGTCACTTACATCACTAGCTATGATCATTACTTAGAGGTTTAGGATTTGTCTCGTTTGACTATGGATTTGTCTCGATTGCCTTGACACGGTGAAAGTTTCCGGTTCATCTTCTTTCTTCCCTATGTTTCATTCCAATGGTGGGTTTTGTATGTACTACTCCGGCCTGATTTATAAGCAAAATTCTCTTTTTAGGTTCATTGAATAATGAATGTATCTAGTCTACATAAAAGACAAGATACATTCATTATCCAATGAACCTAAAAAGAGAATCTTTGCTTGTAAATAAGGCCAGAGGGAGTATATTTCTACTGTTATTGTATGTACATTTGTTGATCTTGGGATCATTTATATATACACTTTACAAATTATCATTGTTGTTGTTCTTGATCTTTTTGCTTAAATGCTCTGGATTTGTGTTGTTGCAGAAATGGACATCATAGATCTTGATTAGGAATGATAACCATTAGTTTATGAATTGTAGAAATAGATTTGAAGCTAATAATCGTAATGGGTATCGAGTTTAATGCCTCCGTGTTGTTTGTGTCGGTGGAGAAATCGTCGATGTAAATGATACAGTTGAGCTTTTGTCGGTGTTGCAAAAATGGACATTGATGCGGCGTCTCGAATGATGCCTGGTGATTTTGATGCGTATTGTGAGTGTTGAGCGATAGATCTTCAGATTTAAGTATTCGACGGGTAGAACGAAATGCAATTCCATAACTATTTCTCTTAGACTATTAAGATTGTTTATTTGCTTTTATTTACTTTTCCCGCATTTACCTTTCCGCACCCAATCATGAAACTTAGAACGCGAGAACATTGGACGGCAGTTTTTCTCTACCAATATCTGTGGACTACGATACGATATAACCTATATCACCCGGTAATAATAAACCTATTACTTTTTGTTTGCCGCTTTACCGCTTCAACAACATGATAAATCATGATATTTGCCATTACAATCGAATAGTTCTTCAAACTGTTGGTTTTCAAATTCACCTCCATGATCACTTCCGACTCTAACAATCTTAGAATCAAATTCATTTTGCACTTTGGAATAGAAAGTGATGAATACGTAATGTGACTCATCCTTATGGTTTAGGAATATCACCCATGTCCAACGATTATAGTCATCAACTATGACAAGTCCATACTTATTACCATTGACAGATGCAGTTTTTACTGGACCGAACAAATCAATATGTAGAAGCTCCAAAGGTCTGGAGGTGGAAACAACACTTTTAAATTTAAAAGATGTTTTAGAAAATTTTCCTTTCTGACATGCTTCACAAAGAGCATCTGTAGAGAATTCATCTTAGGCAAACCTCTGACTAACTCAAGTTTATTTAGATGAGATATTTTTCTCATGCTAATATGACCCAAGCGTCTATGAAACACTCATTGCTCTTCATTTATAGAAATTAAGAATTTTACATTTTGAACTTTAAGGTTAGAAAATTTAATTTTATAAATGTTGGTTTTCCTCTTCCTAGTGAATAGAACAGTGCCATCCTTTTGACTAACAACCTTGCACAATTTTTGATTAAATATAATGTCATAACCATTATCACTTAATTGACTTATGGATAATAGATTATGCGTTAATCCTTCAACATAAAGTACGTTAGAAGTAGAAGGAAGAGATATATTACCAACTGTTTGAGATCCTCTAATGAACCTGATTGATAAATTCATTTCAGAGCCTGATTTCTATTTTGGAAAATGCAGTGCCTAAATGAAATTTTTCAGAGCCTGATCTTGTTATATTTGAGTGAGGTCTTTCAGAGCCTCATTGTCAACTTCAAGGCCTGGTTGCTTAAAATGAGATCTTTGTAAAAACTCACAGCTTGATTATGTATGACATCTTTTTAGAGTCTGATTCCAGAGTCACATTCTCGGAGTCAGATTGCCAATGTACTCTCAGAGTTTGAATGCTAATATCTGATTTTTATATTGATATTCATAGCTTTCAGAGTCTGACACCAATATTTCATAATCTGATGTCAATCAGAGTTTTATGATATCATCTTGAAAAACAAAACATTTCTAACACAAACAAAAGTTTATATGGGGTTAGTAAATGTAAGCAGTTTTATTTCAGGAAATGATTATTGATCATCAAAATTAACTCCAGATTTTCCCCCCTTTTTTTCATAATCAAAAATATATTTATGTGTGAAAAACATAAGACATAAGAAGCAAGAAAATATCAGAAGCAAAACAATTTATTGATAATAAAGCAGTTTTTAAACATCTGAAAGACAAACATGGCATATAAAGCAAAACACAATATATTCCTAGGGTTTTGATAACAAAAGGGAAAATAACAATCCTAGAATCTAAGGTTTGGAAGGTCCAGATGAAGAAAATGTGTTCAGAGAGGTAAGAATATTTTGCAGCATGTCCTGAACATTTGCATTTACTTCCTTTCGTTCCTTGAAGTTTTCCTTGAAAACTTCTTGTTCTCTTTTGTATCCAGCTTGTTCTTCTCTGATTTCATTAACAGCTTGCTCCAAGCGGATAATGATAGAGTCTGTAGAAGAGACAACAACAGCAGCTTCATCTTCCTTTGCTTTATCAACTTCTGTCTCCTGAGCCTTTCTAGCTTTCTCTTCAGCTTTTCGGAGCTTCTCCTTTTCAGTATCTTGCAGAGCCTTAAGTCTAGCTTCTTTAGCTGCTTTGGCTTCAATTGCTCTCTGTTTTGCAGCAAGAAGTTCAAAGGCTCTAACCTTTTCTTCAGCTTCTTTTCTTTCAGTGACCATATGTACATTAGCAATTCTGGACATTTGAGAGAAGTTCATCAACTTCTCAAATTCCAATGACATCCATTTCTGAAACATCACCCAAGAATTATACAAATCTTGAGGATGAGTGCTTGTGACAGCTTCTGCTCTTAGCCTTGAATTCTTTTTCGTAACCTTGTTTCTGAAAAGATTAACACATTCATCCAAGGTTTTGGGAAAAGGTTTCTCATATATTATGAGAGAGAGGTTTGATTAAGGCTCAGAAGGTGATATTAATTCAGGTACTTTTTGTGGTGTGGGATTCTGTTCTAAAGGATCGACTAATTCAAGAGTTGTGAGAGGTTCAGATACAAGAGTTTCCAAAATTTCAGAATTGGTCTTTTGAGGGATTTCTTCTTCAGAAGGAGATTTATGACCAGAACTGTTTTCTTTGTTGAAAAAGGAAAATTTGAGAAGGTTTAAGGCATTGGATGATGTAGGTATTTCGTTATTGGGAGATATTTCAGCTTCTGAAATGGTGAGAGATGGATTTTTTGTATGAGCATAGACAGGTAATGCGGTTATTGTTGATGTTTGAGTTATCGATGTAAGCAGATTGTTAGAGATATGAATGTTAACATAAATAGGTGAAAAAGGAACAAGTGACGTGGTTTGAGATGGAACGGTTGAGGAAACAGATGGTAAAACGGATGGTTGTGTGGTTGTGATGGATGATAATGAATTAATCAAGTCAGATGCAGGTATTATTCCAGAAGCATACTTACTTGGGTGATCAACTGAAGTAGATAGAGTTTTGACACTAGCAACCTTCTTCTTCTTCTTCTTCTTCTTCTTCTTCTTTCTTTCTTTCTTTGTTTCTTTCTTTTGAGCTAATTAACTTCAGGATCATCATAAGCATTCATTTTAGCTTCCAAGATTTTCCTCTTCTTAACAATAGCACTATAAGAAATGTCAGCTTCAGCCATGTCTTCATATCTAAAGCAAGAGAGATCATTTCCTTCTGCTCCCATCATTACGACATACTGAGCTACACATACTGGATTGTCGCCTGTGGTGAACAATGGAAAATGTTCAAGATGATATCTTCCCATAGCTGTCTTGACATCAGGAACCATGAAAGGAGCTGTTGCAATTTCCTTGATCATTCTCATAGATTTTAGAGTTTTAGAATTAAAGGATTCCCCAATTCTTGATTCTAAATCTTCTGTGAACTTAACTTCTTTGGTCAGATAATAAATCAAACCACTTTCAACAAATATATCAGAGAGGAGTCGTCCAAAAGGAATGTATGTTGGCATTTTCTTTGTTGAATTGATATACTTTCTTGTCTTTGTGATAGAGTCTCTCAGATAGTTAAATAAAATGTAGAGAAGACAAAGCTTCTGATTTTTCATCATATAGAACATCATGACTTTATGATCAACATTGAAATAATCTGATGAGCTTGTAGATATTGGTCATGGATTGATGCATCTTAGAATGATTTTGTGCCAGATTCAGAGATCCTTGAACAGATCCATAGTCTTATAGTCCTCCTTATCTGGAGAGTAGGTCTTGTAAATGGATATGCTCAGATTCCCCCTTACAAATGGAGATTTCTTGTCCATTTCGTAGACTCTTTTCCCGACTAGGTGTTCTATACCCAAAAGGTCTGCAATAGTTTTCTCAGTGATAACAATCTTCTGACCAAGAACATAAGAAACAACACGTAAGTTATCACAATCTGCTTGAATCCAAAAGTCTTTTACCAGATTCTCAAACACGGGACCATACAGTATTTCAAAGAAGTGTTTCCAACCATGAACGTGTAGAGTAGGTCTGAGATCATGACCATTAGCAGTAAGATTATCAAAATTTATCAGATTTTCCCAGAGAACAGTTAGCTTGTGAATAGGAATGTTGCAATTGATTTAAATGGGTTTCTGAGTGACATGATTTTCATCAATAACTGACATAGTTAAAGAACTAGGATGAATGGTTGATGAGGGAACATGCACAGTTGAGGATGACAGAGAAATAGTTGTTTTTGAGGAAGCAAGTGACGACCCAGAATGATTCAAGCTTCGTTCATACTCCCGAGAGAACTTAACAGCTTCTTGTTGCTAATGATTCATGATGATGTTGTTGAGAAGAATGACGAACTCGGTGAACAGTTCAGAGAACTGGGGTCTAGAGTCTTAGGGTTTCTAACAAAGGATGTATGGAAGTGAAAAGTGCGGTTTTATGTGAGTGTGCATATAGTATTTGGAAGAGAGAGAAAACAAAAATAGTACAATCATTAGGGGTAATAAATGAAGATCACAATTTGATTTTAATCAATTCCGAGAAAAAGAATCACACTTCTCGAGTGTCATTAGATATGATTAATAATAAGTATAACTGACGTTACACGTAGTAATCATGCTAAGTGACACATTTAATATACTCAGAGTCTAGAAAATCAAACGATTTCCCTCTAATCAGAGACGTTTCAGACAAAAACTTCATATGATAAACTGAGGTTCTGAATAAGATAAAATGACAATAGTATTATCACAACAGGTATGAATGTTAAAAGTGAAAAATAAATTCTGGCATACCTTTTCACTTACCTCTTCTTCCTTCAAAATGCATGATGATCTTTTCCAGAAGTGTTCTTATATGCTGACTTGTGTTCTGATAAGTTGGCTTATGATGAATGTGACGCATTCTGATTGTGTTGGCTTCTGACAAATGTGGATAGCATCTGACCATCATTTAGCTTGAAATCCCAGAAGAAATTTCACTTCTCCCATCTTACACATTTCAAACTCAGTTCTTCTTCATCATTGAGCTTGTTTCTGAACACCCAACTGGTTTCAAATACCTCTGGGTTTATGAACAAGATCTTCAAATATCATTCTCGAGAAATAAATAAAATATTTTTATTTTTCTTTCTTCAGTTCTAAAGGATCAGAATGATCAACAACAAATTCCACTAAAAAGATTCTTCCATATTTTGTGTTTTTGTGTTTTAGATTCTGTAGCTTTTTGAGCTTCTATAATATCATTAACAATAAACACTTATTGCTTTTGGTTTCAGAGTCAATAATCTTATCTTTATGATTATCTCTGAAACCAACAAGGTCTCCCAGCCTAAGTTCCAAATGTTGGAACATACGCCTTTCTCTCGTCGTATGTAGTGAGTAACCATTTTTCTTTATCATCAGAGTTTGACACATCATTAGTTGTTAGTACATTCTCTGATATATCTTCACTTGTGATTATTCTAGTTATGAGTGCCACTTTATCTTTTTCTTCATCAGAATTGTCATCTTCTGAGTCAGAATAATCCCATGTTGCGATGAGACCCTTTGTGAATTTGAACACTTTCTTAGGCTTGTTTTCTTTCCTAAGATTTGGACAATCATTCTTGTAATGTATAGGTTCATTGCACTCATAACATTTTACTTCTTGTTCAGAAGTTCTCCCTTGACCAGATGATCCACATCTATCCTTTGATCTTCTTGATCCTTGAAATTTGCTCTTTCTATGTTTCCATAGTTGAGCCAATCTTCTGGATATCAGAGACATTTCATATTCTCTTGAGTCTTCTTCTTCTTCTTCTTCTTCTGATTCTTCTTATTCTGCTTGAAAGTCCTTTGTCTTTTCAAACTTAGACTTTAGAGCCACAAATTTTTCTCACCTCTGAGGTTCATCTTCTTGAAGCTTGATCTCATGACTTCTCAAAGAACTTATCAGTTCCTCAAAGTCAATACTGGTGTTGTTCATATCCTTTGATAGTTTCAAAGCAGTTACCATTGGTATCCATTTCTTAGAAGACTTCTGATAATCTTCTTAACATGATTTGATGTAGAATAACCTTTGTCCAGAACCATAAGTCATGCAACAAGAATATGAAATCTTGAAAACATCGTTTCCACAGATTCATCTTCTTCCATCTTGAAGGCCTCATATTTCTGGATTAGGGAAAGAGACTTTGTCTCCTTAACTTGAGCATTGCCTTCATGAGTCATTTTGAGAGAATCAAATATGGACTTTCCAGTCCCTTTATCAGTGATCTTATGATACTCAACATGAGAAATAATAGATAACAAGATTGACCTGGCTTTGAAGTGATTCTTGTAAGCCTTCTTTTGGTCATCTATTATTTCACTTCTTGCAATTTTGACACCATTTACATCTACTGGATAATTGTAGCAATCAACTACCAGATCCCAGAGATCAAAGTTAAATGCCATGAATTATGTTTCAATTCTATCCTTCCAATAGTCAAAATTTTCTCCATCAAACATTGGAGGTTTAGAACTATAATGATCTTTATCCTTATTATCAACAGTAGCATTGTTGGTATGAGTCCCTTCGGGTTCAACCATTGTTTTTCACACAGCCTAGATCGGTACTAAACACTGTTAAGTGGTTGATAAAGATTTAAACTCTTTATCACCACTCAGAACCGGAGCTCTGATGCAAACTGAGGGTGTGAAAACACTAGAAAAGGGGATTTGAATAGGTTTTTAAAACATAGTGCTTTTAATAAAAAAATCCCCTTTCTTAAAACCATAAACTTTCTACTCTTGATAATAAGAAAAAGATGCAAGAAGGAAAGAACACGGTATTTTTATACTGGTTCACTTGACAAATATCAAGCTAGTCCAGTCCACCCTTCCGAGGTGATTTCGCCTCTCTCAATCGAGGACTTAATCCACTATAACCAAAATGATTACAATCACACTGGCAACCGCCGATGACTAACCTTGCACAAGCTACCGCGAGTGACTAACTACAATGCACAGGCAACCCCTATGACTAACAACCTTGCACAGGCAACCCCTGTGACTAACAACCTTGCACAGATAACCCCTGTGACTAACACCTGCACAAACAACCGCTTGTGATTAACAACCTCTAAGACTCTCTAGTCCTAGACTTCTCGAGACTACTGACCTTCACTCGGTCTCTCAAGGAACAATCAAACAACCTTTGATCAGGGTTTGTTTACAATATAATGCTTCTACACAAGCTGGATGTAAACTTTGCTTTTTCAAATCTAAGACTAAAAGAAACATGAATCTATTAACTGTCTATACAGAGTGAGTATGATCGTGAGCGTGCTTGCTTCTTCTTTGAGTCTTCAAGCCCTTATATAGCCAATACAATAATATATACCTGTAGGAGGGCAGTTCTGGAACTTACAGCAGTTTGGCGGCTTGAACATAATGGGAGACAAGATAGTGCGCAACATCCATCCTTTCTTGGTAGTGGAATGAAACATATGTACCTTGTACCTCGTACTACATAGTAACGTTATCTTCTTTCCTTCTTGAACTTCAAAGGCTCACAACATGGGTTGGAAGATGTAATACGGTGAACTGACTTTATTTGAAAGAAATGTCGCGGTTAAGCATGAGTCGCCACCGACTTTTATTTTATCCAAACAAGTTAGAAAGGCTAAAATAAACAGAAAAAAACCTTTTAGAGAAAACAGGGTTCGGGGGGTACTTTATGCAAAGGGAAGGTGTAAGGCACCCTTTGCATCCATGGTTTTCCATGGGCTCTTAATTGCTTTGCTCGTTTTTTGAAAAGAAAGGTAGAAGAAGAATATGGACTTTAGCTCGTAAATGAGCGTAGCCATTTTGAAGATTTATGAGAAAGAATATAAGAAAACAATTTTAGCCAGAGCAAGGCAATTAGGAGCAATTACCTTAAACTTAGATGATAGGTTTCTTTTAGCCTTTCAGGATGAAAGGGTCTATCCATGCCATGAGAGGGCAGGAAGCCTTTCGTTTGGATGTATACGGGTCATCGCATTATCGTTCGCCATAAGACTGACCCATGCCATAGAGAGGCAAGTAGTCTAAGGGAAGGATCAGAATAGCCTTTTCGTAGGCAGCCAGAGGATACCTCAACCTTTCGTAGGCAACTTTCGAGGGTCGAAGTCATATTCGTGTACCGACAGCAGCATCATTTTAGGGACTTATGACTTTTATTTGTATCGAGGCAACAGAGTTGAGGTATCCTTGAATTCGAGGGACATGGCTATTCTGCAAAAAAACAAAGGCAACAGGCAACAAGGCAACAGGCAACAGGCAACAGGCAACAGAGAGGTTACCCCAAAAGCGTGCGTGGGTGCAACAATCACGTGATTATATTCAATTATATTATCTTGTAAATAGGTGATTCTAATTCAATTCAGAGTTGCACTCCCTAAAATTACTAACCACAATAATTAATATTAACAGTGATAATGGGGGAAGGGAAATTGCAACCAGCGGAGGAGAGGGGAATTGAAACCAGCGGGATAAAATAAAGCAAATAGATTTGAAACAAGTAATAATTGAGATCCGAGTTTAGGGTTACCGATATTCGAAGCTTTGGCAATTGACAAACCCTGAAAAGGTGGAAAAAATGACAAACAAAAATAGGGTGAGTGCATTATCGGTTCGGAGGCAAACCAAGCTAACCCTAAAAAATAAAAGGATAAAGAAATTAAAAATAAATAAATAAATAAATATGCACTTAGCTTTAAATTTGATCTGACATGGTTGGCGATCGGAGGAAGCCTCGGGGTCAACCCTGAAAATGGCAAGGCAAAGGCAGAAGAAGGATGTGAGTGTATGCGGAGTTCGAAAGATAAACCTTACAATAAAAGGAAACAAAATAGACTTAAAAATTAAATTGAAAACTTAGCTTCGGATCTTGGTCAGACGCGTAGTCGGAAGGCGTCTGAAAAGTCAACCCTGAAAAGGCACAAAAAAGAAATATTCTCAGTGTAAGGCAATGTTCTTGTAAACCCTAATTCAGGCGGCAGACAAAATTAATATGATTTTACTAAGGATATTTAAATAAATAACTAATTTTTAAAAAAGGGATAAATAAATAATATAAATATAATTAAAATAAATAAATATGATAAATAAGAAAATAATTTAGATAAAAGAAAATATTACTTATAGATAAATAAATAAGAGTAAAAGAGAATATACACATGAAAATATTTTAAACAAAATATATTGAATAAAATAAATAAATATGTTAAATAAGAAAATAATTAAAATAATTATTATTAATTATATAGAAAGAAAAAAAAGAGTTTTGAAAATAGTATATAGTTTGTATATAAAAACAATTAAAAACAATTAAGAAACATATATATGTTAATATATAAAACAAATGGATTTTATGTAATTAAATATAAAAAAAATTGGAAAACTTAGCTGGCGATCCAGTGTGGCAGCGCGCTGAGGACCATGGTGCACTCGCAGGTTCTGGCACGTTGGATTGAGAGAGAGATGCATCAAATGGCTGGCAGCGAGAGGACCACCAGATGCGTGTGAGTCATGATGTACTGGATACATCTGATTCCCCAAATACACACGCGCGCGCCTTTTTTTGAACCGGCCAATGAATGGCTGCCACGGCTTCGTCCCTAACCTCCAGCCGTTACCTTAGCCTGAGTTTTATCAACGGTTTTTTGTCCCCGTCGCCATAGCCTGCAAAAATAGAGAATACCACCAAACGCAGACAAAAATGCTTCGCGACCACACTATTGTGGTCGTCTCAGTCTCGTGAATCCATAGGTACCTACATTTAGTCTCAATTTTGCCTAAACAAGAAAGCCCTAATTTAAGCTTTCTAGATCTAACAATGGCAGAATGCTCGTATCCTCATATTAACACAATTAACCTTCCAGGATCGGTTATAGAATTGAAATAAGCATGAATATGCAATCAGAATCCAATGATTATGCGTGTATGATAGAATTCGATGCAAATTTAAAAGGCACAAAAACGTGACTTACAGAGTAGTGTTCTTGAGGTATTAAGGTATGGGGATGATCCAAACAGCTTCAGAGAAGATCGAGGAAGGTGTTCGAATGCTTGCTTCGCCTTGAATTGCCCTAGGCTTTTGGCTCTGCTCAGTGCTTATAAGAGATGCTTTAGGTCAAGAAAATTGAAACAAATCTCCTTTGAATCAAAAAATTGAATGTGATTGGAAATTTGATTTTGTATGCTTTCTAAAATTGGCCAAATCTCAATCTTTTTGATTCTAATTCTCTATGCACGAATTTTACATGTTTATGGGACATTATTTGATTGATACTTGGCTTGGAATCTAAGCACAATTATATTTTTCATTAATTTGTAATTTTATATAATTAAATTATGATAAAAATCATAAAATAATCAATAAAAATATTACAAACTTTGAAAGACATATTTTTAGGTCGTGCATGGGCTTAAGATAAAGATTGGATGAAAATAAAATGGGCCCATTTGGAAATATTTGGATATTTAGACCTTTTTCCTCCATGCATACCCTTAAAAATCAATGAACTTGTACATCTTGCCATTTCCTTATACTTCCATATTTTTTCAAGTTCTTGGACTCTTTAGAAACCTAAGAGAGTCCTCTAACTAATGTCTTTGGTCTCATATCAAAATTATTTTCCATGCTCTTTATATGTCCTTTTGAAAAAAGTGACTTCTTGTTGACTTTTAAAAAGGACCTATAATGTTTTGGTCCATATCTCTCAAATGGAGCATTTTTATACTTGGCATGTAAGAGACAAAGTTGTAGAGAATCAAATTTCCTTCAAGATGAGCTTTGGATGGAAAATTTCTGACGTTCCATGTGAAAGTTATGGCTGGTCAAAGTTCAGTTGACTTTCTCCTATGAAAACCCTAATTTAGAAACTCTTTGAATTATTGATTTTTGATCTTTCCTTGATAAACCATGATCAATACTTGATCAAATGGTGAATGATACTTCAATATTAGGATGTTGACAAAAAATCAGGAGTTTTTACTTTACTTTGCCCACAGTTGACTTTTAGGTCAACCCAGTCGACTGTTGACTTTCTTAACATTTGAGTGACCAATCCTTTGAGTTGAGACTTGATACTTGTCATAGAGATAATGTGATATATATTGAGCCATATAGGATGCCTTGAAGCCATTGATTCATTGATTTTCCTTTGAGTAGACCAAACCCTAGTTTCTGGGCCTTGTATAGGAGAATGTGTCTTGGGGCTTTATGTATTGATTTGAATTTGAAAAAGAGAAATAGTATGGGAAAATTTTGGGGTATGACAGAAGAAAAGAGAATAAGCTTTGAATTCTTCAGAACTTCAAGTCTCCAGAGTCACATCTTCAGAGTCTTCAACACTTGGTCTTCATAATTCTTTGTCTTCAGTAACTCGAGTCTTCAGAGCTTCAAGTCTTCAGAGTCTTCAGAACCACGTCTTTAGAGTCTTTTAGCACTTGGTCTTCAGAACTGGTTTCTTCAGACTTTGTAACAGAGTGATAACTTCAGATACTTCGAAAGTGGTTTTTACTGTTCATTAGAACGTGTGTAGCGCGGAAACATAACCTGGTGCAATGTTTTAAAAGCCGAATCGGAGAAAGAACCGTTAAAACATGCGAGTCATGGTTCAATCGGTTCTACCGTGGTTGAACCGTATATTAAATTTAAACTAAGAAAATAAATAAATATATTATTAAATATCCTAATAAAATTAATTTATATCATAATTTGTAAATTTAATTCTCAAATAAATACGATACTAATAAACAAACTTTCAATATGTATATATTTGTCCTAATTGTTTAACTCAAAGAGATAAGTTCTTCATCAGTATAATTTTTTACATCTCTTTAAAGACCAACATCAGTTATCCTGTGTCCACAAACATTATATTATGTCTTCTCTTTCTATTACATTTACATTTTCTCGTGTCTTTCAATTTTATTCTTTATTTTCCATTGTCATACCCCAAAATTTTCCCCCTCATTTTTAAAGACAAAAGTCTTCAAACACGAAAATAATTGAAGAGGACACCCTAAGCTTTCCAACAAATTCAAAATTATTCCCAAATAATGAGAATTGAGAAAATTATGGCTGGTGAAAGTTGGGAAATGTTGAGTCAGTGCATAAAATCCAAATTGAGCAAATTCATTATTGGGCCATAGTTTTAATCCAATCATCCCTTAAATTGTTTTATTTTAGTTGTTTTGATTTATTCATTTAAATAATTCAAAATAAAGAAAATACAATAAATTAAGCTCTTGGTGAGGTCCAAGCCCATCTTCCTTTTAACCTAAGGTTTTCTTATAAATAACTAACAACCCTTATTTTTAACCATTCACCAACCATTCACCTCTACCAAATTCTCCATTCCCATACACTAACAATCGACAACTCTCATGATTAAACACCCATCCACAAAAAAACCCTTTACCATAGTTTCTGACCATTACGAATAATTTTCTGTCACTCTAATTCCGGTTGCAGTAAGGTGATAAATTTTCCAGCCTATCTTCCAAATTTTGAAACTACTATTTCGATTTGCTCCAAATTTTTCCCAGAAGTTCAGAAAAAAACCGAGGAACAATACTCCTTTAGAATAGAATTCTAAAGGAGTTCGACGCTCAAAATCGCAAATTCCTCGTTTTTCTATTTTATTTGATTTAATTTCTATTTTTATATTTTCAAAAAAAATCTCAAATAATTTGTAGCTTCGTTATCTTATTTTATTTGATTTATAATCAGATTTTTATATTTTTTGGATTTTATTTTGATCACTTTTCTATTTTTCCATTTGTTTTCTTAACTGTAACATTGCAGTGGTTTATGAACGGGTTTCATATGGACTGGCCAACTGGAAGGAGCTTTATCCCTTGACCTCAAGGGGTACCCAAGTGTTTTTTTGGCCAAAAGACTTTTGGCTTTTGGCCAAATCAAGGTTATTCGTATTTGGCCATATAAAGTAATGTTAAGAATGAGCAGTTACCAGCCATGTAAGATTCCCTTCATCATGTGCTTGGAATGGATTCAAATAATTTGTACAAAAAATTCATCAAATTACTTATCACCCCAACTACTCTATTATGTAGATATTTATGAGGCATAGCAACCTTTGAGTACACCATCCATATTGACCATTCATTTCTCCTATCTATAGGCCATGATTTGCAGAGAAATTCTAGTATTTTTGTTTTGTTTTCCCTGAGTAAGTAATAGGAGTAAAAAGAGATTTTACAATAGAAACCTTGCATTAGCCATTATATTATGCATAATATAAACCTCAAACCAGAGACATGTGTTTACAAACCTGTGGAATTTCAGAAATATGTTCCAGAGACATAAGAGCTGATTTGCTAGAGATTGGAAAGAGTTTAACAGATGATCATCAAAAGAAAAAGGTTGAACTGATTTCCCAGTTAGATGATTGATATATTAGCACAAGCATCAAATTAAAAGTGGTCTGATACTACAGAAAAGTGAAAGGCACAAATGCTATAAATAACACAATGTACAATGTAGCAGTTACAAACTGTTCATTACATAATTGATGCAGAGTGGAAGGTGGATGGACAGAAGAACACAAAGTGTCCATTACATAACTGCTGCAAAGTGGAAGATGCATGGACATAACCACACAAATATTCATTACATAACAGCTCCATAGTGGAATGTGGAGGAACATAACTTCATATATGAACAGTCCACGTGGCGCATCCATAAGCAACATTGGAGAACAGGAATACTGCTCTAAGGATAAGCCACTTGGCAGCATGAGAGGAAAAGTTCAAAAAGATAGATTTTTCTTATATTATAGATTTCTGACTTTTGTATATACTTAGAACCAATTATTAATACTTTTCACTAATATGATTCTAGACGCATATTGATATGGTATTACACAAAGCGTATAAAAGGTTGGTAAAAATAAATAAAAATGGATTCGAGTAAATAAAAAATAAGAAATTTGATTTGGTTTGATTTATATTTTTAATGTTATTTTATAAATCTCAAATTAAACCAAATAAATAAAAAATTATTATTTTTTACATAATAGGTATTTTATAAAATTTGATAAATATATAGTAAAAAATCTAAGTAAATACAACTTTTTATAAACAACTAGTGGGAAACCAGTGCGATATGTCACCAGTTTGTCATGAAAATTCAAACAAATTAGAAAAAAATCAAAAAATTATTAGAAAAAAAATAGACTGTAACATAATTGTATAAGTTTTTAAAAACTTCTATTGTGAAGGAAAACTATTAAACACATACTCCCTCCACTCTCTTTTATAAGTAAATTTAAACTTTTTAATTTCATTAAATAAATAATGTATTTAGATTATATATATGTTAGATACATTAATTATTCAATGAATCTAAAAAAAGTTAAAATTTACTTATAAATAGGAATGGAGGGAGTACTTTATAAATAAAATTGTGTAAAATAGAAAAAAAAATGTTTTTTTAGGATCGACAGAGTTATAATAATAAAAAGATTTATAAAGTTTAATAAATGAGACAAATAAATAACTAAAATTAAAATTAGTTGAAAATTAGTAGAAACATAATTTTAATTAAAAGTCCAAAAAGAAAATGATATATAAGAATTAAGTTTAATGTTGTATTAATTAAAATTTAGACTACGATTTAAAATATTAAAAAAAATGAAAATTCAATAGTATAACTCATAAGTTTTACTTTTATTTTCTTTAATTGTACAAAAAGAATTAAAACCCGTGTGTTCGCACGAATATTGGTATGATTACTCGTGCGTTCACACGGTACATATGTGTTATCTATGTGTTCATACGGTGCTGGTGTGTTACTAGTGCGTTCACACGGGTACTAGTGTGGATCGTGAAATTGTCACCAGTTTGTCATGAGTACTGGTGTTGGTGAGGGTTTGGAAGTTTAATTCCATTATACAGTGACATGATGATAAATTCAACTTTAAGTTGTTTTGAATAAGCAAAGAGTGCATTGTGTTGTAGATTGGTTCTTCTACATATTTATAGTCTCAAGAGTCATTAAAATTTACATTTGGCATAACTACTAAATTAGTATATAAAATTTGTGTTTACTTGGATTAAAAGAGAAAATATATAAAGTAGCTTATGATGGGGCCTTCTTTAGGAATGAAATTTGCCATTCTGATATGATTTTCACAACATACCCCTTATAGATGTTTCACGTCACAAATCTTAGCATGGCTTTAACCATATTATGTTGGAGTTGATTGAATGAAACACCTTAAAACAAATCTCATAATAGTTCAAGATGGTAAAGAAAGAAGTGTGTGTCAATGTTTTAAATATTGGCTCAAGTTCAATGCATTCCTCTATATATAACTGATGGTCCAAACTAAGGTTTTATTCTCTAATGCTTGCCTGATTTGCTTGATAAGCCACTCTTTCATCCTCCTTCAAATGGCACCAAGCTTGAGGGAACATATAGGCTCCTTTATGTTATAAGATGGACGCTTCTTACTATTGTAACTTTGTAAGTAGATTAGAATATATAAATTCTATAAACATTGTAATATACACTATGGAATGGCTCATTGGAGTTTATGTAATTCACTATAGTATCAGCATAAGCTCACTTACAGTTTAAATTAGATGAAGCACAAGAATCTCATACTAATTTCAATTGCATTGTATAATTGTGAATAACTCCAGTAAGACATCTATGCTTATGTCCATTAGAATCATGATAATCTCCTATAAGAATTGCAATAAACAGTTGAGAAATATGACGGATTATAACAGAGAAAAATAAAATGATAGAAAGATTAATAAGGCATATAACAAACTGCCTATGAAGCACAAATTCTAACAAACATATGGACACAAACACCGAACAACAAAAAAACTTGATGTAGTTATATCTTCTTGCAACCGTTGCTTACCAACTTTGCCTGGACAACTTCACAGACATTCAAAATTGTTTTTTGCACAGCCGCAACAGGTTGGAATGCTCTCTTGAATTCCAAAACTTGGACTCTAAGCTTTATATCAATTATGCGAGTTTAGTACAAATAGAAGGTGATATGTATCAAATTAGTCTCACATGTCATTGGACTGACGGCCTGTCAAAAGTTCTAACGTCTCAACTCCCAAACTGTACACGTCGCTTTGGTAGGTGTAATTTCATGACTTAAATTTTGGAGCCCCATAGCCATAAACTGCTAGCGTCTATCCTCAGAGATGAATATAAAACATGGATGTTATTATACTGCTATAGTGCAAATTACACCGACAATTACTCCCTTTATTACAAATTATTTCTCATTTTAGGTCTTTTCCAAGAATTAATAAACTCAATAATTTACTTTTTTTAAGAAAGTAAATGTTCAGTTAACTATGTAAACATTTTTATCAATTAGAACTCTCTTACAGACTTATTATAGATAATTGAAATACCATATGGAGAAGTGAAGTTAAGAAATCTTGTGATATTCAGCTCGAAACAAATTGTACAGTTTCCAAATATTGTTTTGTAAAATCCCATTCTCTCTTACCTGACATACAACACCTTTAGTTATTAATGGAGCCAAACACCGTTAAACAACAAACATACGAACAAAATCTATACCATAAATAGTAGTATTAGAGAACAGGAAGCGTTTTATTCAGCAAAACACAACAAAACATGAAAAAACCATAAACCATAAGCAATTACAAACTCAATGTGATCAGAACCATCATAAAAACCACACCTTTAATATGGATAGAATTCGCCGTGAGAACAAAAATTATAACGACATAGAAAACTTGAGAAAAACACTAACCTGGTGAGATCCAAACATTCAGAAAAACCAAAACTTTGAGATGGATATGTCATCGCAGTGACCATACAACAAAAATTACAGCAACATAGAAAACTCTACAAAAATATAAACCCAGTGAGATCCAAACTTTCAGAACCAAAAGATTAAAACAACGTTGAATATGTAAAATGAAGAGACTAACACCATACTCTCAGCGCATATAAAAATTAGTTTTGTTCAGCTGAGTGTGACTGATGTTGTCGGTTTCTTAAAAAGATTATACAAAAACATGATTTCCTCATTTCTTTTGTCTCAAATGAATTAACTTGACTATTAGGAATGAACTACCGAGACGGACAACGTGAGAGATTGCATAAAATCCCTTTTGAGAAAACTTCCACCATTAGAGGATCCTTGCATGCCCAAATAAACTACAAAATAACAATCAAAATCTAATTAACAAGATAGCTATCTCCAATAAACGTTTGTGGTTCATCAAGTTCATAATCAAACTCATTGTCTATGTTATCAATACCTATCATGAGACACAAATGAGTTATGAGGTCAATTGTCAACCTTAAACAAAGTAGTTATGTTTAGCCAAAACGATAATTCAAAGCATATATTTTATGCTTTTACTACTTAAAGATGAAAAAAGAATATGGTAAGCCTTATAATTACCAGACATGCTTGTTGACCAACTACAACTACTGGACCTTTTGCTATTGTTCTTGAGGATCTTACTAAAATGATTCTTCTTGATAACTTCAAGCAATGCCTTCGATACACTTGTAGTTGTGGCGCTACAATCCCAAACATCACCGTTATCTCTTGACAATAGTTTGGATACTTTTGAACTGTTATATTGATCCAGAGAAATATAAATAAAAAAAACATATCTATAATATATTATTCAAGAAATAGAATCCATAACATACATAAACAAAGCATTAACATAAAACAAAAACAAATCACCAACACAAGACTCCAACGGAATATGCGTCATACTGTCATGAAAAAATGCAGTGATATAGATGCGAGCATATAGGCGCGAGCAACTTTAGGAGAATGTCTACTACTCAATTTGCTGCAAGATGAATAATGAGAAAGGCTAAGGTCCAAAATTTTTGAAATGATAAATTGCGGTAGACACGATCATTGCCAAATATATGGTCAATATTTGAGAAAAATAATTTTAAGGAAATCAAATACTTGTGAATATGGCGAAATCACCTTAAAACAGAATCAATAACAACTATGAAGAACGAAACATGTTTGGAATCACGGTGAATATGGAGAAATGACGCAAAATCACCTCTAAACTAAACATTTTACAATCATCGTCCATTTCATCTTACTTACCTGCTGCAACAAAAGTCTCAGCTGTATAGAATCCTATAATTGAATAAGATATTTTAGTATGCAATAATATCATTTTAGCCATCATTATACAATGAGCATCAGGCAGAGGTTACTTTTCTTAATCGCTGGCCCATTCTGCTGTTTTTTGGCCAACAAATCTAGTAGTTCTTTCCCATGTAAATGTTGCTTTGCCTGCATACGTCGATTTCCAGAACCTCTAAAGCAACACTCACAATTACGACAACCTATAAAAACTTACATTGTTAACAATCAGCTATGTAGTACAAAATGTTACATAGTATTTATACGACACTAACACCCCTAGGAAAACCAGCATTGCTATAGCACGATTATGATAATATTCAAAGTCTAAATTAAACATGTTCGTGTTTTATGTACGTAGGATTGTCGAAATAAAATAAAATCCAACTGTATCAACTTCAAACGATAACCATAATAAAATAAAATTCAAATCATAATAGGATTATCCAAATGACCAGTGAGAACAATCAATGTCATAAAATACCAAACCTCCACAATAAAGCGTAATAGTCAGGCCATGAAACGCAGCAACGACGACCATTGTGTCATTCATGCTTTTCATCAAACACGTGGAGGGAAAACTCAGACATGCCTTAAATCAGTATGTGGTAACACGAAAGTTATAGTCAGCTAAGATAGATCACTGTGATTGCAACCGTGTGGCCATAGATTATGCATAGATCATTATAACACGCACCAACTGTCTTACACGTTTGAGCTCTTGCTCCAGCTGTATCAACTTCAAACAACATGTTCCACCCCGCAGGACATGCGCTCTTTATCGACATTAACAGATTAATCATCAATGTTCTGCATATAAAAATCTCTAATTATTCATCAACGACATTCTCCCCTTGTTTCCGTTGATGCGTGTGCGTGTATGATTCTCCGAGTCGCTTGGGCATTCAAAAGATATTAGGTAAAATTACAAGAAGGTAAGTTTATAACAAATTACAATAATAAAGCTGGTAAGTTTCCACATTCACAACCAAACTCTGCTAATGAACCTGTTGAAGAATCTATTATGACCTAGAAGATCAATAGAAAAATCAAACACAATAACATATGGATATGGTCAATGCAATTAATAGCTGCATTACTAACCACGCTTCACTACTGACCCGTTGTCGAACCAGTTCAGAATCCTAATTTCTACATAAATACAATTAATTCTGAAACCTTTTTCCACATTTTGTACATAAATATTCTTGCACATTGTTTTTGCTCTCCAATTCATATTTGGCCTCAACAACTCTATCTCTGTCATTGAAATCAACAAAAATATAGGGATTAGGGTTTATCAATTTCAGCTATATAAATTAAAAGGGAAAAAATTAAAACCATACAAAACAATCTCCTTCTTTGTCTACCCTTTTCTAACTACACTAAAGCCACAAATAGACAGTCATTTTTTTCACCACAGAAATTTCAATCCAATTCAGTTTTCCAACATTTTCCCCCTTCCGAGTGAGCCAAGACAACCAAACTTGAAACAAAAAAACACTAAATCATAAGAAATCAGAAAAAATAGATGAAATCCTAAAATCACAATCCAACTTATTTGTACGCCGTAAACCGATTCACACACCATTGTTGTTTCGATGTGATACGAATATACCAGAAGAGGGAGAAAAGGATGGTGATGATCTTCTTACAAAATGAAGGTTGAGAAAGAGGAAGAAGAAGATGAGTGAGAAGGTTGAGGGGGAGGAATAAGAATAGGACCTTCTGTAAGCACGCTTGAGAGAGAGAGAGAGAGAGAGAGAGAGAGAGAGAGAGAGAGAGAGAGAGAGAGAGAGAGAGAGAGAGAGAGAGAGAGAGAGATCAGAGAAGTGAGAAAGTGAATAGGAAGAGAGAGAAAGATTGAGAAAAAATGAAGGGTATTATGTGATATTAGTATTAATGGAAAGAGTTGTTTAATAATATAATATGTCAATTCAGTGTACAAAGACCCAAAAACCAACAAATTTAATAGGTGTAAAAATAATAGAGATGGATAGAATGGTGATTTTCATATGTATAGATTTTTTTATATGGTAGATATTTATAACACTATATAATCACTAAAAGATATTATAATTAAATATTTTATAAATTATTTAATAATAATATAATTTATAATTTTTTTATATTAATATACTTTTTAAAGATAAACTAGTGAAATGTCTGAATCTACAACCGTACCTATGATATCCCTTGCACCTCATGGTAGATTTAAATATATAACATATATATCCAATTCGATAGATTGGATTTTATTTATTTATTTTTAATTTTATAAAATGGATTCGAATAAATAAAAAATAAGTAATTTGATTTGGTTTGATTTATGTTGGTAATCTTATTATTATTATTATTATTATTATTATTATTATTATTATTATTTTATATATATATATATATATATATATATATATATATATATATATATATATATATATATATATATATATATATATATAATTAAAACTAAATTGATGAAAAAATTTGATTTTAGTTAATTTAATAGGATTGATATTTTATAAAATTTAAGAAATGTATAGTAAAAAATCTAAATAAATATTCCTTTTCATAAACAATACATATAACATAAAAGTATCACAAGAGTTAGGATAAAAAAAAATATAATCACTAAAAGATATTATAGTTAAATATTTGTTCAAATTAAGAATTAAAAGTAATAATAAAAATATATAAAATTTTCATGGTATAACATATTTATCCAATACGATAGAGATTGGATTTATTCATTTACATTTAATTTTTTATAGTCTAGTTTTTTTTTTAATAAAATGACATCTAATTAGGTTTATTTGATTGATTTAGTGAGATTTAGTCCGAAAATAAATGATAGTTAAGAAAAACTGTTTTATGAGTTTGATTTGATTTAACAAAAAAACAACTTTTCCTATCATTATGCGGTTCTAAGTTCTAACCTCTTATATATATAAACTAAACCTAAACCTATGTCAAGAGAACTCATAATGGCTTCTACCACCTCCAAGTTGAGAATGAGACTTCTCATTGACACAAAAACAGAGAAAGTGATCTTTGCTGTTGCTTCAAAACAAGTTGTAGATTTTCTTTTTTATATCCTATGTTTGCCTATAGGTAGTGTAATAAAGCTTTTAGGCAACAATGGCATGGCCGGTAGTATAGAAAATGTGCATCAAAGTGCTCAAGAGCTCAATGAGGTTTACATGCATTCTGAACAATCTAAAAGTTTTCTATTAAATCCAATTGCATCTATCTCTTCATATGATTTCTGTAATCTTCTTCCTACCAATGATGAGGATGACATGCCTTCATCTTATTCATCCGGGCTATCTGACTTTCTTCCTGTGGACAAGTCAAACGAGGATGATGAAGAAGATAAAGACTCTGACAAAGAAAAGAACAATGATAATGAAGAAGAGGAGAGTGAGGTTGACGACTATTACTACGAAGATGATGAGAAGGGTGATGACTATTACTATTATTATCACAAGGAACAGGCTAAAGACATTGAAGATGGTAACGATGGTGTCTACTACGACGAGGAAGTAGGATATGGCTACGAAGATGGTGAAAACGGTGATGAATATGATTCTGAAGAACAAGCCTATTACAATGAAGATGGTGACAATGACATCTATTATGACGAGGAAGAAGCCTATGGTTACGAAGATGGTGAAAAAGGTGATGAATATGACTATGAAGAACAGTCCAACGAAGATGGTGATGATGGTGTCTATTACGACGAAGAAGAAGGATATGGCTACGAAGATGGTGAAAACGGTGATGAATATGACTATGAAGAACAAGCCTATCACAATGAAGATTGTGACGACGGTGTCTATTTCGATGAGGAAGAAGGCTATGGTTACGAAGATGGTGAAAACGGTGAAGAACAAGCCAATTACAATGAAGATTGTGACAATAGTGTGTATTTTGACGAGGAAGAAGGCTATGGCTCTGGAGAGAATATTTCAATTAATAATGGATTTGTGAAAGAGAAAGTAACTTTCATGGTTATGGATGATTTAGTTATTCGCCCTTTTACTTTTACTTCAATGATTGAGGTTGTTAACAAGTTTAAAATCAAAGAGATTCGAGAGATGATTGTTGAGTTCGGAATAAATGAGGTAAGTTTCCATAATCACTTCATTTTGTGTTTGATAATTTTTTATCTAAACTTTAATTCTAAAATTCTAACTAGTGTTGAATTTGTTTTTTTAATAGGGTATCAAATTGCTTAAAGCTTCCTTGGAGTCGAAGATGGTTTTGACCAGTGTTTTTGTCAACAAGGAATATTGATATGTGATCAATAATTTGCTGTATTTTTTTCTAGAATTAAAAGTTTTGATGTGTTTGACATTTGTTTTGTTCAAGATGATTTGTGTTCTATTTTTAATGAATAGTTTTGATGAATTATGTTTACTATATCATAAACTTTGGGTTTACTGTGATTTTCAAAAGGGATGTCACTGACCTTAGAATTTGGTAAATTAATTTATTGAATTTTTAATGGAAAATTTTGTTTTTAACTTCTATCTCAATGTTTTGACTCCATTGTCCCTATATTTAAGCAACGGTTTACCATTCCACTTAATTATTAAAAAATTTAAAATCGTCATTTTCCTCTCATATAGAGAAAGTTTGTTAGAAATTATTCCATAACTATCACTTAGGAGATTTTTTTTATTTAGGAGATAATTTTTTTAAAATGATTCTTAAATGTTGACAAGAATGATAGTAGCATTGCATGCCAGGTGTTGTGTACCCTCATTAAAAAAAACTCAATTTTGTGAGGTGAAAAACTTATTAAAAAGCAAGAAAATTCCTCGCAATACTAATTTTTTCGAGGGGCTGCAACACTTTTGTTTATTTGTGTTTCTAGTAAACAATCATAAATTTTAATTTATTTGCAGGATTAAATTTAAAAATTTTTAAAGGATACTTTGTGCAAAATATTTGAAAAAAATATATTAATGCTAAAAAGATTTTATGTTTGATTTTAAAGCAATTGGATAAAAGTTTAAAGAAAGTAAATGCTGAAATACTTAAAGGTATAAAGTAAATAAAGAACAATAGGAAAGCAATTGGATAAAAAATGTTTGAATTAAAAGTGAAACATAAGTTCATACATATCTCACAAATTTTATATTTTTGTGACTCGGATGTGTGAATTTTAAAGAAAACATAATGAAAATATGAATTCTCATTACAAAAACGAAATCTACTTATATATTAGATACATCAATAACTATCAACAATAGTTAACTTTCTAAAATTTGACACGTATCTTGCGACGTGGGTCTTTGTCTTCTGATGTGTTTCCACGTGTCTTTGGTTTGTGAACAGCTTCAAATTGCTCTTGCTATCAAAAGCGCCTTCAAGTTGCCTATATTTGTCAAAAAATCTATTTGTCGAATTTGAGAAAATTCCTCTTGATGCTGAAATCAAGACTTAACTATATGCACGCAGCATTTATATGTATCTCATATCTCATATTCATGTCAAAACGCTGAGAAAAAACCTCAAGATTAACATATTCCCCCCAAAAATGTCATTTTTTATCATATTGGCAATATGGTAGAGAAATGACATTTTTTACTAACTCTCTCAACACTATTCAAACCATTTTGCATATGTCATCATCATGATACCTCTACCTAGCCGTCACATCTGCAATTGTGCAAGTGCCAACCATCATGGCTTCGATTTCCAAGGTCATTTAGGACCAAAACAATTATTATATTAAATAAAAGAAAAATCATTAATCAGAATGATTCAAATCAAAAAATCAAAACACTGATGTTTTAATTTCAGAGGGAAAATAGAAGAGTCTCATTTTAACAGTCATATAACTTCTTCTCTTCTTCCTTCCCTTTCACAATGTCACTTTTCCCTGAATCCTATAATTTTCATTTTCTGCAACATCAGTCTTCACCTTTTCTTCTCCTTAAGTTCTAGAAAAATGCCTTCCTCTTCGGGCATAGAAAAACAATTTCCAATCCCTTCTACTGCTGCTATTCAAGGTCATATCTATTTTAATGATCGTACTTGCGTTTCAGAACCATTAATGAAGACAAAATCCATCATTTGAACTTCCCAGGTATTGATTCCCTTCTCTATTGCACGTATGACTCAGGGATTTCTAGTTCCTTTACCCAAATCATCTACGAAGCCTAAAAAACGATAAGAATTTTTCCATTGTTCAACCATTCGTAAACCTCACGCATTTCAGGACAACTTATGAGCCCGAAATCTGAGATTGGAGCTATGGCAAGGAAGTCCATGTATGCCATGCATTCGGGTCGGCCTAAGCACCATCCCTACTCAGAGGCGACATGCAAGCCGGAGTAATCTCTCAAGTACCACGTCAGAGCTTTGTTCTTCCTAGTTGACTTATGGTTACAAAAACATGAAGAGACCTTTAGGACTGTTATGCAAGGAGTTATGTTTCATAAAAGCGACGGAGGCGGTTATGATTTTCACCATTATTAGGGGTATCCATGGGTCACTTCTTGATGAGGTCAGGTAACCAGCACAAAGGTATAAATAAGGGCTCCCACCTGAGGGATAAGCAAGACATTCATTCTTGAGTTCACGGATACCAATATCATGAAACTCAAATCCCTTGAGCAATCCATATACCCACTCGGATCTTACAAGCAGTTGCAACCTTACTGGATTAACTTCCAGGAGGTGATCCAACGTATTTTACAGGAACATTTGGCGCCCACCGTAGGTCCTAGGTAGTTCCTAAGCCACACTACAATATATCCCCTATTGTTTTCAAAACATGTATGGGGCGTCACCCACGAGTGAGGATCCTCCACCTGACATGGCCCATATACTAGCCATGGTGGACGCCTTAAGACAGAAGAACGAGAATCTCCATGACAACGTCCAAATGCTACATACTCAAACAATGTCGAACGAAGTCCTCGAGAAGGAGCCTTTTGATCTCTAGTTATTGGTAGAGGCAGTTTGGGAGAACGTGGTGCCGGAGAACGTCAAACCGCCTCCATCGGCATCCTTTGATGGCAATAGCGACCCCCAGAAGAACATCATATCCATCAATAGTTATATGGCTATAGTCGGAGCTTCCGACTCGTTGAAATGTAAGTTGATGGAAGGGACATTCAAAGATGTCACCCTAATGTGGTATATGAGTCTGCCGAAGTCCTCGATTACTGGGTACCAGGACTTAACCCGCAAAATGGTCCATCATTTCGTGGCTAGCAAACATAGAAAGGTGTCCACCACCAGTTTGGTCTCCTCATTGAAATGTTTCTCACCCAAATCAAGAAATGTTCCTAGGGGCCTTCCAGAATGGTATGAGAGTAGGCCACTTTACAGAGTCATTGGTTCGAAAACCAGCCTTCAACACGGAGGAGGTAATGAACCGAGCTGAATGCTCCATTAAGGGTTGGGAAAGTAATATGGAGAAGTGATATCGGGATCTAAGGAAAGGCCACAGACCAGGTCGGAAGGAGGTACGTCCAAAAAAGAAAACAAAGGCACCCAACCCAGGACTGGAGTATAACACGCTCGAACCGGAGGCCATTCGAAAGAAACCTGGAGTCTTTTATGACACTTAACATAATAAGATCAAAGATATTATGTGAAGTAGATCACTTGGACTGATAGTCAGGCCGCCCCAGGCTCAGGTAGTCAGCCCGGTGACGGGAAGGAAGAACAATCTGTGGTGCTCTTTGATCACACTGAATCGCACTATGTCTCTGGCTCGAATATCACATGTTTTCCTTAGTTTTTATTATCATTTTCTTGTATTATGCTTCTATTTCCTATGTTTTCAGGATTCTTGACCTTTTGGAGCCTTTAGTGAAGAAACGAGACAAAACGCCAAGAAAATAGGGTTTTTCAAGAAGATTCACACTTGTGGCGTTCAGCACCGCGCCGACCATAGGGGACGCCATGACGTGGCCCACTCCATGATGGGGCCAAATGCCATGATCCCACGATCCCGTCCGTTACCCAACACCGCGCCCGCGGCCTTCACAAAGCAGTTCCCGCTCAGAAGGAGTTAAGGGGCACTCCTGTCCTTACGCACTTCCAGAATCCACTATATATAGTTTTCGTTTTTCATTTTTTTAGTTTCATCCAAGCTTAGTACAATCTTAAGCCATATACTATCAGTTTCTGTAAAGTAGTAATCTCTTCACATCGGGGAGTTACTACGGTGTAGATTGAGTTGTAATCGAGTCTTGGAGCACTCTGGTTGAAGTTCATCATACCAGCCTTCACTTTGTATCAGATTCAAATCTCCGATCGGAGTAAGTGTCGTACCCCAAAATTTTCCCTCTTCATTTCATCTTCAATGATTCAAGGTTCAAGGGTTATTCAAGCAACATTCTCCCAATCAAGGGCTTCTCAAATTAGGGTTTTTTAAGGAGAAAGTCAACTCAACTTTGACTGGCCATAACTTTCATATGGAGTATCAAAAATTTCCCAACCAAAGCCTATTTTGAAGTAAATTGAATTCTCTACAGCTTTATCTCTCACAAGTCAAGGCCATAAATGCTTCATTTGGGAGATATGGTGTAAAAGATTATAGGTCCTCCAAAAGGTCAACAAAAACACCTTTTGGGTCAAAGCTCATAACATGAACATGGAAGCTTCAATTGAGATGAAACCAAAAATATCATCTAGAGGACTCTTTAAGCTTTCCAAAAAGTCTAAGAACACCTCCATATGTTAAAAATTGAAGGAGTTACGGCTTGCACAAGTTGGGTAAAATTGGAAATTTGCTTGAAACCCTAAGTGAACAAAATCTAATTTTTAAGTATTAGGCCTATAATTTTGAATTGTCCACGTGGTAATGAGCCCAAGAGAGGTCTATTGGTCTAAATATAATTATTTTTGTGATATTATTTGATTTTACTCAATTAATTTCAAATAAAAAATCAAATAAAATCCTAAAATAATTATATGATGATATTTCTTTTTTATTAATTCAAATCAAATCCAAATATGATCCAAGGGCCAAGATCAAATGGAAAACATGCATGGAATAGCATGGTGTTCAAAATTAGAAAGATTTTATACAAAATCTTTCTTCAATTTTCATGTTAATGATTGATTGATTGTTTTTCCAAAGTTTTAACCCTAATAGGATGATATATATACTCAAAAACATTCAGTAGGGAGGGGGGACGGAAAAAGAGTGGAGGAGAACCAAAAACTAGGGTTTCTAAAAGTGATAACAATCCAAGTGGGGTGCAACTTTTGGCCACAAATTCCAGGGCGTTTCAACAAGTTTTAAGGACTTGTTCCTCTTCCTAAAGCTCCAAGGCGTCAAACCAAGTATTCATACGAGCCCAGAGTGCCTCAGAATCGTCACCCTCGGCCGCATCCGTTTGGTAACAATTATCGGTCTCAAACTCTCTATTCCTCTGGTATGAATTGTTGTTAAGCATCATTACATGTTTATGGTATTGGTCAGAGTCGATTTGACGTATTGGAATCGAGTTTTGACGCAGGTTCGTCGTCCTGCCATTGTTAGGGCAAGATTTTCTTGTTCTTCGTATTTGCGTTTTCAGGAACTTTCAGGCGAAACAAGCATCACCATCGTGATCGCAGGGTCTGAATTAGTGGGTAAGGGTAATCTGGGTTTCAATTCAAGTGCTAATTCGCAGGTTGGGTGGTCGGAGCAATGAAGAAGATGATCGGACGTCCCTGTTCCGGCGGCTGTTCCTCTTCTGATTCGTTGAATTGCCAGCGTGGATCGACGAAGCCTCGCGAGTGGTTGGTCAACATGTCAACCCTTTCTCCCTGCGTTTGATTGGTTTGCCAGCATAATAGTGGGACCCAGTCTTGACTGTTTGACTCTCTCATTCATTTCTTATGATTTATATTTATGTTTTTTGTGTTGTTATGTTAACGAATGAAACAATTAGAGCAATTGGCCAAGAGGAGACGCTCCGCACCCTTCATACCTGGGTGTGATACCCAGGTGAGACATTTATTTTTTTTAACAAACTTGACTCCCAGATCCAGTGTGCGTGGGGCTGCGCACTCCACCATGTACCTTTCAATCACCACCTTTGGATGATCTCGAAATTGGATCCAACGCACACAGGTTTGAAGGCATACGATGGATCCTCAAAGGGTCATCACACAGGATTCTGCCCAGGTTCTGTTATTTTTTTTATATTATTTAAATAATTATATGATTAAACTTAATATATTATTTTATACTCATGATTTGATTTTTAAATTGAATTAATGACATAATTAAAATTAGGATTAGGGCTATATTAGGTTTTAGGATTTATTTTATACTCGATTTAATTTATTCTAATCCAACTTTAATTATAAAAACCACAAAAGCCTTAGAAGTTTATCAATGCATTAGGCTTTGCCCAATCCCACTGGCCATTTGGCCAAGATGTTAGGATTTAATTTATTGTTCGTTTCGACCGAATCTATCGGTCGCGATGGTTAATAATCGATTAATTTAATTAATCAAATCCAATAATAAAAATACATCTATTTTGCTAAATGGTTTTAACCAAATCTATTGGTTACGATGATTAGCATACTCAATTCGTTATCGTGTAATAATCAAACCTATTAATTATGAGGGATAACGATAAATTAATAATTATTTAAAACACGCTTATTTGTTGCGATGATCAATCTATCGATCAGAATGGTCAGCAATCCTTCATCTAATTTGTTAACTATGGTGATCAAACCTATTGATCATCGCAACTAACGGTAACATATTAAACCAGGGCTGTACGCCATTTAAAACACTCAAAACTCATCTCTTCAATACTGCGATTTTCAAAACTACGATAAGGTAATTCGAAATACCTTGCGAACTTCGCATTTCAAAACTACGACGAGGTAACTCAAAATACCTTCAAACCACTTCATATCAAATTCTAAGGCGTACAACCCTTCCTCGAACTACGTTGACTCTGATTCTCCCTAAGGAGATACATAGGCACTTGGCAACAAGGCGAGTCCCCTTCCTCAAAAATCTAATTAGTTCATATTTTTCCATTCACCCTATTGAAGGATAGAAAAACACTTAGAAAGGGGGGGGGGGGGGGCTTTGAATAGGTGTAGCTTTAAAACTTGTAAGATAAAAACAATTTGCACAATGATTTTTATCCTGGTTCGTTGTTAACTAAACTACTCCAGTCCACCCCCCTTGGAGTGATTTACCTCACTTGAGGATTTAATCCACTAATCACACTTGATTACAATGGTTTTCCACTTAGCCAACTGCTAAGTCTTCTAGAGTATCCTGATCACAACCTGATCACTCTAGGAACAAACTGCTTAGACAACCTCTAAGACTTTTCTAGAGTATTCTGATCTACCTGATCACTCTAGTTCTTACAACTTAATGTAAATAAATTCTAAGAGTATTACAATGCTTCTGAAAAGCTTTAATCACAACTGTGATATTTCTCTTAAAGTTTAAGCTTAAATCTCACTAAGATATTACAACAGCAATGTAGTGAGCTTGATGATGAAGTTTGAGAGCTTTTGAATTTGACAGCATTTCAGTTTGATGCGCAAGTGTTATGTTGAGCTTCTCATCATAACTTCATATATATATAGGCACTTGAGAAGATGACCGTTGGGAGCATTTAATGCTTTGCGTAATCCGTACAGCATTGCATTTAATGTTTCACTCTTTTGTCAACTACCTCGAGCCTTGTTTCCGCTGTGTCTACTGACGTTGCCTTTAATAGCTTCTAACGTTCCTTTTGTCAGTCAGCGTAGCCTGCCAGTCTAGTACTTGCTTCTGATCTGATGTTTATGTAAACAACGTTTGAATGTCATCAGAGTCAAACAGCTTGGTGCAAAGCATCTTCTTGTCTTCTGACCTTGAAGAGCTTCTGAGCGTGATACCATGAGAACTTCAGTGCTTGTGCTTCTGATCTCAAGTTCTTCTGATGCTTCCATAGACCCATGTTCTGATTCTGCTTGACCATCTTCTGATGTCTTGCCAGACCATGTTCTGATGTTGCATGCTGAACCTTCTGAGTCAGTTGCTTCTTGCGCTGATTTTGTGCATACTCTTTGTATAATTCCTGAAATGGAAATTGCATAGTATTAGAGTACCACATTATCTCATACAAAATTCATATCCTTGTTATCATAAAAACTAAGAATATTGATCAGAACAAATCTTGTTCTAACAATCTCCCCCTTTTTGATGATGACAAAAACATACATAAATGATATGAATTTGCGATCAGAATATCAGACGGCTAAAGACAATTACACAGCTATAGCACAAGCATATAGACAATGTGTGAATATGTCTCCCTATGAGATTAACAATCTCCCCCTGAGATAAATAATCTCCCCCTGAAATAAATACTATAAGAAATTTTTTTATAAATAAAAGACTTCCCTGAGTATTTCAGTAGAGACTTTCACATATGCTTAGATCTTCAGAACATTCACAGCTTCTGATTCTTGCTTCCATAGGACAGCTTCAGAACTTGAATTTCCTAGATCTTCAGAATATTCATAGCTTCTGATTCTTGCTTCCATTGGACAGCTTCGGAGCTTGAATATCTTCTTGAGTCATTACATGCTAGATTGTATTAAAACATTGTTGAATGTACCAGAGCATCATCAGAGCATCTCTACATCCTGAAATGTTACAGAAAAAACTAAACGACAAAAGTCAGCATGAATGAATCAGAACATAAAATATGTATCAGAACATATAATTATGTATCAGAGCACACAAACATAAAATGTTTTAGAGCATATTTTGTGACTAAAACATGCATCAGAACATATAAAGAATAAGAATGAAAGTATATTCTATCATCAGAATATCAGAACATTCTTCCTTCTTGCTTCTGATTCTTGAAGCTTTATAGCACTCAGCTTGCTTCAATTTCCAAGAGCTTGATTCTTTATAGAATTGCTTTTCCCCATCTGTTTGCTTCTCATGTTGAGCTTTAAAGAGGATCTTCAATTCCTGCAAGACAACACTCAAAGACATAGAACTTTGCAAGTTCTGTTAGAAATGTGGAGCCTTTCTCCCAGCAACTGATAAAATAAATCAGATCATTTATCACATTTTTCTCCCCCTTTTTGTCATAACATCAAAAACATAAAAGATTCAGATGAAAAACACGACAAACACATAGAAGAAAAAGGATAATTTTCATTAAGCACAGAGAAAAGGTTCAGAAGTACAAGAGGAAGGGCAAGAAAAGATGCAAAGAAAAACAGATGCAGCAAAGCAAAAAGAAAACAGTCTAAGACTCAATCTAAGATGACCCTAGCTTCGACATGATCTTGGCCAGCATTTCATGAATCCCACTGTTGCTCTCATTCTGCCTTTCCATGAAAGCACGAAACTCAGCGTTGATTGATCTCTGCTCATCCTGGTTCTTCTGAATAACTTCCAAAGTCCTTGCAAGACGGGAAGGTTCATCAGAAGAAGCTTCATAACTTCTTTCCAAAGGGATGGCATTCTGATCCGCAGCTTCCATGATCAGATCATTTGTAGGATTTTCCTCAACAGGAATTGTTTCAGCAACATGATCTTCAGCATCTGCTTCTTCCATAGAAGCATCTCCATACTCTGCAGCAGGAACCTCAGAATCTCCATTCTCAAGTGCCTGAGGAATGGCAGCAAGATTCCTAGGAGCAGAAGGACCTTTAACTTTTGGTGGGTGAACAACTTATGGAATGACCAAGCTTGGGTCTTTCTCAGAAGGGTTTTCCCTCAGAAATTCAAAGAGAGTCCTGAAATCTCCGAGCAGAACAGGATATTGAGGTCTCTAGACCACAATTTCCCTGCAAGGGTTAGCTTCCATTGCAGCAGCAATTCTTGCTTCTTCCAGCTCATCCACAAACTTCTTCTCCTCAACAGCAACCCTGTTTCTGAGGGGATGATAATAGATACCATTGTCACCCTCCAGAAGGTAACCAGCATAACCAGGGGCACCAGCCACTAGTCTCTTCTGTACTTCCATAGCTCCTACTTGAAAATCCTGGCGAAAGCGTCTCCAAAGGTTTCTCGTAGAAACATCATCAAGACCATTGAGGAAAGCATCTCTCAAGAGGTCCAGCCTGCTAATCACTTCACTTATGAACAACTCCAGACAAATGATAGGTTCAGGTTCAGGAGGGTTGAAGGTGAATTTGTAGTCAGGGTAGAGAAGGCAATAAGGGTTGGATTTTCTGGTAGTTAGGGGATGGGATAGAGACGATGGAGGTGCAGTGTTTGAAGAGGATGGAATATCAGTGAAGGGGGTTGATGAGGAAGGTATATCTGTGGGTGTGGAAAGGATGGTAGTTAAGGGGGTAGGGTTGAGAACTTGAGAAGATGATGGTGTTTGCAAGCTATTAGGTAAAGGTGATATGGGGGTAGGAGTTTGTGCAGAAGGAGGTGATTGAGGAATATTTGTAGAGGTAAGGGTGTTTTGAGGTTCAGAAGGAGAAGGTTGGATAGGTGGAGGTTGGTACACTTTCCTGGAGAAGTTACCTGTTCTGATTGCCTCAAAGGAATCAACCTTAAGAGGGTCATAAGTGACCTTCTACCTTGTTTCTCTCTTGGCAGCTTCTTCTGCAGCCTTTCTCTTTAGCCTTTTGTCTCGCTTCTTCTTATCCTCCTTCTTGAGGTCAGCTTGAGAGGGAAGCACTCTTCCACGAATCCATGCAGGATCAATAGACGATTGATTTCTCACAGAAGCCTCCAAATAGAATTTAACCGCCTGGCAAAGTTCTGCTTGAAATAAAGTAGAGAAACCTGCAACAGGAATTCTTCGGTGTTCAATGTCAAAGGGAACAACTGTTATTTCCTTGACAAGTTCCATTCTCAGCAAGTCAAGACCATTGAAGATAGAACCCCGAGTGACTCTAAAGAAGTTAGGTGTTCCAATAGCCCTTAGGGAGTTCATTAGGTCACTTTCAATCAGAATGTCTGAGATCATTCTGGCGAAAGGAACAACATTTCTTTGGAGATGAGGATACTCTGCACGTTCGTCATCTCTTGATTCTTCAATAGCCAACTTCAGATTCTCAAAAATGATGCTGGAGATGTTGATTTCAATTCTTCTTCCGACGCAGAAGAGAGTGTACTTGTGGTCAGGACTGATGTAAGATGAAGAGAAGAATTTCTTTCTGTAATGAAGAGAGCCCAGAATAATCTCAGCCCAAACTTGATAAAACGGCTTCAAGGTACCAGTTAGACTTGAATCAGTACCGGTAACACACGAAATCAGCTTCTCAACCTGGAACCAATCAACTCTGCCAGGAAGGGGACCAGTGACTCCTTCTTCATCGACCAAGTTGTATAGCTTCCTGATTAACTTCTCAGTTATCACAACTTCATGCCCTAGCACGAAGGAGATAATAGCGGTTGGAGTGATAGTTGCATGAACCCAGAAATCTTTCACTAGTTCAGGGTAAATTGGTCCAGCCAATCTAGCCAGATAGTTTGACCATCCCTGTGCCATGAGTTTAGCATCAGGTTTGAAACCATATGCTTTCAAATTTTCAAAGTCCACTGAGGACTCACAGAGAACTTCCAGTTCTGACTGAGGAATGGAGCAAGTCTTCAGAGGAGCGTATCTGTGCTTGTTGTATACCAGTTGAGAGGAAGAATTCATGATGATGTTGCTTGGTTTTAGATCACAAACTAGAGTTTGAAAGAGACGAATGCAAAGAGAGAGATACACAAATGGAGAGAGAGAGAGAGAGAGAGAGAGAGAGAGAGAGAGAGAGAGAGAGAGAGAGAGAGAGAGAAAAAGATGAAATGAAGATGAAGCGGGTTATTTAAACGGTTTGAAAGAGAAAATAAAATAAAGTAAAAGGAAAACTGTTTAAAAGAAATGATTACAAAAAAAATGACATCAATATGCATTTAATGAGAAATGACGTTAGGAGAGATAATGTGACAAAGTGAAATGATTTGCACAGTTACCTAGGGCGGCGTCTCCTCAACTGCACGCATGCTTGTCCAAAAATAGTGAACACGTGTTCATTTTCTGGAAAGACTGGTGAGAGCTGTTTTGCTTTAAAAGAGCTTCTGAATCAACTTAGACAATGAAACGTTAGTAATAACAGAATCAGAAATTCTAATTGATTAGTATCAGAACTTCTTATAGCTGCCTAGTCCTAACACATTTCAGAAGGTATTCATACAAAGATCTTCTCATCTTCTCATTCTGGGCATAAGTCCATACTGATATTCTTGAGAATGTACTTAAACCTATCTTCAGCAAGGGGTTTTGTAAAGATGTCAGCCCATTGATGGTCTGTATCCACAAAGTTCAAAGAAAGAACACCCTTCTGAACATAGTCCCTCATAAAATGATGTTTAATCTCAATATGTTTAGCTTTGGAATGTAAGATAGGATTCTTAGATAAACATATAGCAGAAGTATTATCACAGAAAATAGGAATGTTACTCTCATATATCTGATAATCTTCTAGCTGACTCTTCATCCATAGCATTTGTGTGCTACATCCAGCAGCAGCAACATATTCTGCTTCTGTAGTTGAGAGAGCTATGGTAGCTTGCTTCTTGCTGTACCAGGAGATCAAATGACTTCCAAGGAATTGACAACTTCCAGAAGTACTCTTTCTTTCAATTCTATC
Organism: Vicia villosa; assembly: GCF_029867415.1. Taxonomy (NCBI): domain Eukaryota; kingdom Viridiplantae; phylum Streptophyta; class Magnoliopsida; order Fabales; family Fabaceae; genus Vicia; species Vicia villosa. The sequence goes on along the minus strand of NW_026705824.1, from coordinate 168,838 downwards.
TCCAGCATAGTCAGCATCACAGAATCCTACTAAGTTGTATTCTTTAGATCTTCTGTAGACTAAACCAATGTTAGTAGTACCTTTCAGATACCTCAGAATTCTCTTAACAACAGTTAAGTGAGATTCTCTAGGATCTGATTGGAATCTAGCACACAAACAAACACTGAATAGAATGTCAGGTCTAGAAGCAGTTAAGTATAGAAGAGATCCAATCATACCTCTGTACAACTTCTGATCAACCTTCTTACTTACCTCATCCTTACCTAGAACACATGTTGGATGCATAGGAGTTTTGGCTTCTTTGCTTTCAGAAAGATTAAACTTCTTCAGAAGTTCTTTCACATACTTCGTTTGATGAACATAGGTTCCATCAGAAGTTTGATTGATTTGAATCCCAAGGAAATACTTGAGTTCACCCATCATACTCATTTCAAATTCAGCCTGCATAGACTTAGCAAACTCCTTTCCAAGTGAAGCATTAGATGTTCCAAAGATAATATCATCGACATAAATTAGACAAATTAAAATGTCCTTCTTAGACGTTTTACAGAAAAGAGTCGTGTCCACTTGTCCTCTAGTGAAACCATTATCTAGAAGGAAAGAACTTAATCTTTCGTACCAAGCTCTGGGAGCTTGCTTCAAACCATACAATGATTTCTTAAGTTTGAAAACATGTTCTGGAGACTTAAAGTCTTCAAAACCAGGAGGTTGATGGACATAGACTTCCTAATCTATATAACCATTTAAGAAGGCACTCTTAACATCCATCTGATACAGAGTGATTGTTGAGTGGCAAAAGAAATCAGTAAGCGAATAGATTCTAACCTGGCCACTGGTGCAAAGGTTTCTGTATAATCAATCCCTTCTTGCTGACTATATCCCTGAGCTACCAGTCTGGCTTTGTTTCTTACCACTTCTCCCTTTTCGCTAAGCTTGTTTCTGAACACCCACTTAGTACCAATGATGTTGAATCCTTTTGGTCTAGGAACCAAATCCCATACATCATTCCTTGTAAACTGAATTAGTTTTTCTTGCATGGAAATTATCCAGTCTGGATCTTCTAGAGCTTGATCAACAGAAGTTGGCTCGATCAAAGAGACAAGACCTAATTGACATTCTGCATTGTTCTTAAGGAATGCTCTTGTTCTGATGGGATCGTCTTTCTTTCCAAGGATCACATCTTCTGAGTGAGCTAAGGAGAGTCTAGAAGATCTTCTGACTGTTGGCTCTTCAGAAATCCTGAGATTCTCTAAAGATGCAGCAACTTGATCTTCTGATCCATTGCTTCTAAGACTTTCAGCTTCTGGAGCTTTGCTTCTTGGTTCTACAGCTTCTGATATGTCAATATCTATATCTGCAAAATTCTCAAACTGCTTTGGTTTTTCAAGACCAAGCTTATCATCAAACCTGATATTGATTGATTCTTCTACAACCAATGTTTCAGTATTGTATACTCTGTAGCCTTTAGAGCGTTCAGAATATCCAAGAAGAAAACATTTTTGTGCCTTAGAATCAAACTTACCAAGATGATCTTTAGTATTCAGAATAAAACACACACATCCAAAAGGATGAAAATATGAAATGTTGGGCTTTCTGTTCTTCCACAATTCATAAGGAGTCTTATTTAGAATAGGTCTTATAGAGATTCTATTCTGAATATAACATGCAGTGTTTATTGCTTCTGCCCAGAAGTGCTTAGCCATATTGGTCTCATTGATCATGGTTCTGGCCATTTCTTGCAGAGTCCTATTCTTTCGCTCTACAACTCCATTTTGCTGTGGAGTTCTAGGGCAAGAGAAATCATGGGCAATACCATTTTCTTTGAAGAATTCCTCAAAGAATCTGTTCTCAAATTCGCCACCATGATCACTTCTGACCTTTATGATTTTGCACTCCTTCTCAGATTGGATCTGAGTGCAGAATTCAAAGAACACTGAATGAGACTCATCCTTGTGTTTTAAGAACTTTACCCATGTCCAGCGGCTATAATCATCTACGATGACTAATCCATATTTCTTCCCTCTGACAGATGCTGTTTTGACTGGTCCAAACAGATCAATGTGCAGAAGTTCTAATGGCCTTGAGGAAGAGACAATATTCTTAGATTTGAATGCAGGTTTGGAGAACTTGCCCTTCTTACATGCTTCACAAAGAGCATTTGATTTATATTTCAGATTTGGGAGTCCTCTGACCAGATTTAGTTTGTTAATCTGAGAAATCTTTCTCAAACTAGCATGTCCTAATCTTCTGTGCCAGACCCATTGCTCTTCAGAAACAGACATAAGGCAAGTCACCTTCTGCTTCTCAAGATCTGAAAGATCAATCTTATAGATGTTGTTCTTTCTCTTGCCTGTAAATAGGATTGAGCCTTCCTTCTGACTTACAGCCTTGCAAGACTTTTGATTGAAGATTATATCATAACCATTGTCACTTAATTGACTTATGGACAATAAGTTATGCGTTAATCCTTCTACAAGAAGTACATTAGTTATGGAATGAGAGTTACCAAAACTTATGGTTCCAGAGCTAATAATCTTGCCCTTCTGATCTCCTCCAAACTTGACTTCTCCACCTGGTTTAAGCACCAGGTCTTGGAACGTAGACCTTCTTCCCGTCATGTGTCGCGAGCACCCAGAGTCCAGGTACCATGACATTTTGTGCTTTGTCCTCTTTGCAGCTAAGGATATCTGCAATAGAAATTATCTTCTCCTTGGGTACCCACAATTTCTTGGGTCCTTTCTTAACCGTTTTCCTCAAGTTCTGATTGAACTTGGGTTTAGCATAATAGTTAACAGGAGGAATAGCATGATATTCTTTAGGTTTGACAGCATGATATTTCTTAGGTTGTGTCACATGCTTCTTGGTGTGTACAGTGTTAAAACTCTGTGCATGTGAAGTGAGCCTAATATCATGTGCATGACCATATTTGAATTGATCATACAATGGCTTGTATGTGATTTTCAGATCATCAACAGGTTCAAATTTATGTGAGGTATCACCCTCATAGCCAAAGCCAAACCTTCTGTTTCCAGAAACACCATATATCATATAAGCAAGATGACTTCTGCCAATACTTCTAGATAGGAACTTTCCGAAGCTCGAGTCATATTCTTTCAGAATATGATTGAGACTAGGAATGGATTTTTCTGATTCAAAAGGAGATCCACTATCTTTGGATAATTTTAAAACTTTTTCCTTCAGTTCAGAATTTTCCACTTCCAGCTTCTTAGTTTCAAATTCAAATTGCTTTTTCAGCTTTTTGTATTTGATACTAAGGTGAGCCTTGAGTTCCAGAAGTTCAGTCAAGCTGGAAACTAATTCATCTCTAGATAGTTCAGAAAATACCTCTTCAGAATCTGATTCTGATGTAGATTCTGATCCATCATCCACTGTGGCCATCAGTGCAAAGTTGGCTTGCTCTCCTTCAGAGTCTGATTCTGATTCTGATTCAGAATCATCCCATATTGCCATAAGACCTTTCTTCTTATGAAACTTCTTCTTGGGATTCTCCTTCTGAAGTTTTGGACATTCATTCTTGAAGTGTCCAGGCTCATTGCACTCATAGCAGACAACTTTCTTCTTATCAGATCTTCTGCCACCAGAAGATTCTCCTCGTTCAAATTTCTTTGAACTTCTGAAGCTTTTGAACTTCCTTTGTTTGCTTTTCCAGAGTTGGTTTACCCTTCTGGAGATCATGGACAGTTCATCTTCTTCTTCTGATTCTGATTCTTCAGAATCTACTTCTTCAGCCTGAAAAGCGTTAGTGCATTTTTTAATGTTAGATTTTAATGCAATAGACTTACCTTTCTTCTGAGGCTCATTTGCATCCAGCTCTATCTCATGGCTTCTCAAGGCACTGATTAGCTCTTCCAAAGAAACCTCATTCAGATTCTTTGCAATCTTGAATGCAGTCACCATTGGACCCTATCTTCTGGGTAAGCTTCTGATGATCTTCTTTACATGATCAGCCTTGGTGTAACCTTTGTCCAGAACTCTTAATCCAGTAGTTAGTGTTTGAAATCTTGAGAACATCTTCTCAATATCTTCATCGTCCTCCATCTTGAAGGCTTCATATTTCTGGATTAGAGCAAGAGCTTTGATCTCCTTGACTTGAGCATTTCCTTCATGGGTCATTTTCAATGACTCATATATATCATGGGCAGTTTCCCTGTTAGATATCTTCTCATACTCAGCATGAGAGATAGCATTCAGCAAAACAGTCCTACATTTATGATGATTTTTGAAAAGCTTCTTTTGATCATCATTCATTTCTTGTCTTGTAAGCCTTACGCCAGTAGCATTCACTGGATGTTTGTAACCATCCACCAGAAGATCCCATAAGTCACAATCTAGACCAAGGAAGTAACTTTCCAGTTTATCTTTCACGTATTCAAAGTTTTCACCATCAAATACTGGTGGTCTAGTATAACCATTGTTACCATTTCCATTGTATTGCTCAGCAGAGCCAGATGTAGATGTAAGTGTGTTTGTTGGAATTTCACCAGCCATCTTTTACTGAAGCGTTTTTATCTTCCTGAATCTTTTCTAAACACGGTTAAGTGCTTGCACCTTAGAACCGGCGCTCTGATACCAATTGAAGGATAGAAAAACACTTAGAAAGGGGGGGTTGAATAAATGTAGCTTTAAAACTTGTAAGATAAAAACAATTTGCACAATGATTTTTATCCTAGTTCGTTGTTAACTAAACTAATCCAGTCCACCCCCTTGGAGTGATTTACCTCACCTGAGGATTTAATCCACTAATCACACTTGATTACAATGGTTTTCCACTTAGCCAGCTGCTAAGTCTTCTAGAGTATCCTGATCACAACCTGATCACTCTAGGAACAAACTGCCTAGACAACCTCTAAGACTTTTCTAGAGTATTCTGATCTACCTGATCACTCTAGTTCTTACAACTTAATGTAAATAAATTCTAAGAGTATTACAATGCTTCTGAAAAGCTTTAATCACAACCGTGATATTTCTCTTAAAGTTTAAGCTTAAATCTCACTAAGATATTACAACAGCAATGTAGTGAGCTTGATGATGAAGTTTGAGAGCTTTTGAATTTGACAGCATTTCAGTTTGATGCGCAAGTGTTATGTTGAGCTTCTCATCAGAACTTCATATATATAGGCACTTGAGAAGATGACCGTTGGGAGCATTTAATGCTTTGCGTAATCCGTACAGCATTGCATTTAATGTTTCACTCTTTTGTCAACTACCTCGAGCCTTGTTTCCGCTGTGTCTACTGACGTTGCCTTTAATAGCTTCTAACGTTCCTTTTGTCAGTCAGCGTAGCTTGCCATTCTAGTACTTTCTTCTGATCTGATGTTTGTGTAAACAACGTTTGAATGTCATCAGAGTCAAACAGCTTGGTGCAGAGCATCTTCTTGTCTTCTGACCTTGAAGAGCTTCTGAGCGTGATACCATGAGAACTTCAGTGCTTCTGCTTCTGATCTCAAGTTCTTCTGATGCTTCCATAGACCCATGTTCTGATTCTGCTTGACCATCTTCTGATGTCTTGCCAGACCATGTTCTGATGTTGCATGCTGAACCTTCTGAGTCAGTTGCTTCTTGCGCTGATTTTGTGCATACTCTTTGTATAATTCCTGAAATGGAAATTGCATAGTATTAGAGTACCACATTATCTCATACAAAATTCATATCCTTGTTATCATCAAAACTAAGAATATTGATCAGAACAAATCTTGTTCTAACGCCTATTAACTTTATGTCAGCTTTCTTTATCATCCATAAACCTTATCTTCGATAAAACCTTAGGAAAGGGTTAAGGGTGCCTAACACCTTCCCTTGACCTGAATATAATAACTTACCCCGAATCTCTTAACTGCATAGGGTTTCCTATTCGCCCTGGTAGAATAGGTGGCGACTCTAAATCTTAATTTTTAGGGCAGGTTGCTACAGTAAGGTTCAATTTAATTGCTTTATTTATCTTCTTGCTCTTACCATAGTCTACATGTTTTATAGACTCTAAATGCTCTTACCATAGTCTACACGATTTATAGACTTGCACCCTTTTAATTACTCGCTCTTATCATAGTCTACATGTGTTATAGACTCGTACTTATTATGTCTGGATAAATTATAAAGGTTTGAATGTAATGATTGTCATTATGATTGTGTTCCAAATATCATGCTAGTGAAAATACTCTGGGGATGTTTTGCTTTTAACTTAAGTCAATTTGCGTTTAAATGTTTATTTGGGTAAGATCGAAAGCCGTCCATATTAATGATATGACTTGATTATTATTTAACCAAACAAAAGAAGCGAAAGCGATTTGGTTGGTTAAATAGAAATCATTAACTCTTTTTAGAAAACGATTTTGAAACTATTTTCGGACGCGTTGTAGGTTTGAAATCTGACTCTTGGCCAAAAGCCAAAAGTCTCTTTAAGTTAATCTTTCCAAGTCAAAATTACTTTTCTGTTAAGTCAAAACTATCAATTTCTTAAAAATAGGTTTACCTCTTTAATGCGGAAGGCACCCTTTATATGTGACAATAAAGGAAGTTAATTTAAAGAGTAAATTCGGTTCTTAGTAGCCAAAAGCTACAAGTTCCCGTTAAATTGATTCTTTGCTACGAATAGAAAATACTGCCCTATGAGTCGTTTCATTTATGCATGTCTGGATCATAGTCTGATTTCATGATTTACATTCCAACCTGTCGCTTAAACTGTTATTCACTTCGCTTACTTACCTTGTTGCACTGCACTCACAACAATATTCTTTTTCACCTTAGATAAGCACCTTAGCAATATAGTTGATGGATTGACGATTGGTCTCTGTGGTTCGATAATCTTATATATTACTTTGATAGGCTGTGCACTTGCAGTTCTATATTTAGGCTATACGTAAACAACCCATCAAGTTTTTGGCGCCGTTGCCGGGGACCAACTTCGTCAAATTTCATATCCTATTGTTATCCTGTTTAGACTAAGGCTATTCTAGCCGGTAGATGCGTAGAAATCGTAGCACCGGTAACCTATTAAACCCTTTAGTGGAACCCGAACGTTACGCCCGAGCACGTTTGTTTATCCTTAAGTTAAGGAAAGCTATGACCGAAGACCATAACCAAAGACCACTTAAAGAGTTTGCTCAACCATCTAATGAGGAGCCTAGTTCTAGTATAGTAAACCCCGCTATAACAACCAACAATTTCGAACTTAAGCCCTCATTACTACAACTAGTACAAAAAAACCAATTCGCTGGTCTCTCTACAGAGAACCCGAATCAACACCTAAAAGTGTTTATCCAGTTAGCTGATACCCTTAAGGAAAATGGAGCCACACTCGAAGCCATCCGCTTAAGATTGTTTCCTTTCTCCCTTAGAGGTAAAGCCCATGACTGGTTAGACGCCCTTCTAGCCAACTCAATAACGACTTGGGAAGACCTTAGGAGAGCTTTTCTTTCCAGATATTTCCCACCAAGTAAGACCACTGTCCTTAGGAACCTGATCACTAGTTTCACTCAAAACCAAGGCGAATCACTTTTTGATGCCTGGGAAAGATATAAAGAACTTTTTAGAGCCTGTCCGCACCATGGCCTAGAGCAATAGTTAATCATACACACCTTTTATAATGGTCTCCATTACAACACGAAGATGTCCATTGACGCTGCCGCTGGCGGAGCATTGATGAACAAACCTTACCCCGACGCTTGTGCCCTGATAGAGGATATGGCCCAAAACCACGCCCAGTGGGGAATAGAACGAGCGACGATATAGAAAAAGGAGAGCCATGGAGGAAAGCATGAGATAAGTTGTATGGACATGATGATTGCTAAGATGGACGCTGTCATACCCCAAAATTTGCCCATCATATTTTGACTCATATGATCCTCAACTGCTCAAGAAAATACAAAAGTGGGCACTCATACCTGGCTCCTAAGCATACAACTCACAACTAGGGTTTTTGCTTCTCTTCAAGAAAAATCAAGTTCTGACAACTCAAATGGAACCTATGGTCTCTCATATGCCTCAAAGAACCTCTATGCCAAGTTTCAAGCTCTGATTCGAAAGATTGCTCACTCAATGGCCCAAACAATCAACAATCAGCTAGTTGACCTAAAAGTCAAACTATGGTCAAATCACAATCAAAGTTCCTGATTTTTTTGTCAACATTATCATTTTGAAGTGTCATTCATCATTTGATCAGAGGTTGATCATGATTTATCAAGGAAAGCTCCAAAATCATCAAATGTCCAAGTTATTAATTTAGGGTTTTGAACTAAAAGTCAACCCAATTTTGAATGATCGTATCTCCCTCATACTTTATTAGAAATTCCTCAACCAATGCCTATTCTCAAGGAAATTTCATTCTCTACAACTTTGATGTTGGGCTCAAGGTCAAGAAATGCTCCCGCATAAGAGATATAAGCCGAAACGTTACAGGTCCTTCTTGAAGATCGCAAAAAGCAGTTTTTTGTCAAAGCCCATATCATCAAGATAAAATATTCAAATGGAAAAAAGCTTCCAAAGTGGCTTATAGAGGACATCTGGGGCTTTCCAAAAAGTCCTAGAACACTTCCATACAATAAAGAATGAGAGAGATATGCTTGGTATAAGTTGGTCTATTTTTGAGAAATGCTTGAAACCCTAATTAACAAATTTCAAACTTTTGAATGTTGGGCCTTTGATTTCAAGACATCCACGTGAATACAAGCTCATGAGAGGCCCACAAGTCAAATATTATTTATTTCTTGGTTTTCTTTCATATTTATTTGAATTTATTCATTTAAATTCAATTTAAATCAAAGAAATCATAAACTAAATAATAAAAGATTAGGTGATCAACATTCCAAATAAAAATCAAACCAAAATCACTCATAAGGATTAGGAAAAAGCATGCAAAAGGATTTGAGGCAAGAATGAGCCAAATTTAGAAAGATTATGTGTGATTTTTAAATCAAATATTGACCATCATCATAAGCTTGATTCCTTGAGATTCTTTCCAAGTTTCTAAACCTAAATTATCCCTTTATATATACCTAGTAATATCAGAGGAGATGGGGACGAATTTTGGCCAAGAAAAGTAGGGTTTGAAGCTCTCAAAATTTTCTTACTAATTAGGGCATACAAGGTTTCTCTCTACAACGATTCTCATTCACTTCTGGACATCTGGAACGCTTCATGAGGCTCCCAGGGATCGATCCAAGTCATCTCATAAGGCCAGAGCATCCCTAATCGCACCATATAAGTATCACCGATGAGGTGATTCTTTTTCTAAAGTTGAATTCGATAATCTATGTGTTGTTGGTGCATTTGATGTGTGTATTCTTGTTTAGGGAAATCATTAAGACAGGTTTAACGCACCACATGTGAGTTTTAGGACGAAGATTCTGATCTGCCATTGTTGAAGGTCAAGGTCGTGATATGCTAGAAACCCTAGCTATGATGCGTTTCAGGCCAAGAGGACGTTACCATTGAAATCGCAGCATCACATTTAGTGGAACTGGTTGGTTTTGTTTTCGTTTTAACGTGATTTGCAGGATCCACAAAAAGGGTCTCGTCGGAGAAGAAGGTGGAAGCCGGCGCCGGCGGTGGTTGGACTTTTCTGGGGCCGGTCAAAGGCATGCGTGGCACGTTCCATCATCCTGATTCGCTAGTCAAACCAATGCTTTTCTCTCCCCGATTCCTATTGGCGTATGCATAAGTCTGTGGGCCCGGTTTGGTTTAATTTGAACTTTTCCGTTTAGTTTATTGTTATATATTTATTAAATGTTTGTTATGTAACTGACAACTAAAAGACGCAGCTTAAATGGCAAGGCATGTGCGTCTTTAGCAAGCGAAGCGGCCTCGGTTCGATACCCAGGTTACACATTGATTTTTTATCTCTTGTAAAGCTTGCAGATTCAGTATGCATGGTGTATGCGCCTTTGTCATGAGTCCTCAGATATGAACCGTTGGATCATCACAAGGTCAGATCTGAAGGTCCCTGCGCGCAGCCTCATGGTATACCCTCAAAGGCTTCCCCCACCAGATCAGCGCCCCAGCTAAGTTTCCTTCTTTTTAATTTCTTTTTTTTTATTTTATTTTTCTTAAATTATTTTCTTTTACTCATTAATTGTTTTTTTTAAATAATGTTGCATTTTGATAAATTATTTCCTTTAATCGAAAACTCGATTTTTCTCGTAATATCAAAATTTCTTTTACAATAATAATTAAACTAAGGTTTTTAGTTAATAATTATTTTTGGGCTAATTAAATGTTTTATGCCTTAAAACCTGATTTCATCGTGATCACTAATCACTGTCGGTGGTAGGTGTTGTCCATTAACCTTAGTCTAAGATTTTTACCCGTTCCTTCTATTAACCATAGTTAGTTTTTGTCCCCTTTCAGGGTTTGTTTTTGCCTTACCCTTTTTGTTTGCCTAAATTATTACTGTTTTAATTTTTGATCTGCCACGCTATAATTGTTGAGAACTTTAATGCACTAACATTTCTCTTCTTTGTGCCTAATTTTCAGGATTAATCAAGATCCTTCGACTACGCGCCATATCAGATCAAAAAGCTAAGTCCCTGATTTTATTATTATTTTAAATATCATTTTATTTTTGCCTTATAAAATAAATTAGGGTTTACTTTCAAACGTCAATGAACTGCTCCTACACTCACCCTTCTGTTTATTTTTCCTTTTCCAATTTTCAGGGTTGACCAACCGGTTAAAGCTCAAATGTTCTATAACCCTAAAACTCATCTTTTTATTCCCTTTTTATTATTACTTATGTCAGACTTTATGCTTTATTGGGGTTTTATTATTGCTTTTTCCCCCTCCCCATGACTTATTATGTAACTGCTCCTGGTTGTATTGTGTGGCCTTGAAGGCACTTAACACTGCTTATTATTATTACTGCGTGGTTAGTAATTTAGGGAGTGCAACCTCGAACTGAATTTAGAATAACTAATTTACAAGATAAATGTAATCGAAGTTAACCACGTGATTGTGCACCCACACACCTTTTATGGTAACCTCTCTTGTTGCCTGTTGCCTGTTGCCTTATGTTTTTCAGTGTAGAATAGCCAAGTCCCTCGAATACGAGGATACCTCAGCAATGTTTCCCTCAGTTCATTCAGATCATAAGTCCCTAATGATGCTGCCTTCGATTCGCTAATATGATCTCGTCCCTCGAAGTTGCCTACGAAGTGCTGAGGTATCCTCCTGTTGCCTAAAAGTAAATGGCTATTCTGATCCTTCCCTCAGACTACCTGCCCCCCTATGGCAGGGACAGTCTTGTGGCGAACGATAATTCGACTACTCTTCAACCTCCAAATAAAAGGAATTCCCTACCCTCCTATGGTATGGATAGCCCTGAAAGGCTAAAAGAACATTTTTCATCTAACTAGGTAATTTGCCCCTAATTGCTTTGCTCTGGTTTAAAAATCTTTTTATTTCACTTCTTCTTAAAAAACTTCAATAAGGCTACGCTCATTTTACGAGCTAAAATCCTTATTTCTCTTTTTCTACATTTCTAAAACTTTTGGCTTCAAAACTAAAGAGCAAAGCAATAAAGAGCCCATGGAAAACCATGGATGCAAAGGGTGCCTTACACCTTCCCTTTGCATAAATTACCCCCCGAACTCAGTTTTTCTTTGAAAAGGTTTTCCTGTTCTTTTAGCCTTTCTATTTAATTTGGATAAAATAAAAGTCGGTGGCGACTCTTGTTATCCGCACATTTCGAAAAAAGTCAGTTCACCGTATTACGAACGCCTTGGCCTTGAAAGTCGAGAACATGTCTCAAAACCCTACCACAGTGGCAGAAATCCAATCAGAGTGCAAACTCTGTGGAACTCAAGGACATCAAACCATTGACTGTAACCTTTTGAACGACTCTAGCTTAGACCAAGTTAACTATACCCAAGGGAACCCTTTCTCGAATACCTACAATCCTGGATGGAGGAACCACCCAAATTTCTCTTACAAAAACAATAACCCCATCCAAAATTCCGGATCTTCGAGACCCCAAGGATTCCAAACACAAAAACAAAACCAACCTATGCAAGTTGTGCCACCAAGAACAAACCTTAAAGAAACCATAGACACCTTTATTCATAATCAAACTCAGCAAAATAAGGAGTTTATGAATCAACACATTCACACAAACGAAATAGTTACTAAACTGGCAACCAAGTTTGACCAGATGATGACCCACACCAAAATGCTTGAGACCCATATTTCCCAAGTAGCCCAAACCACCTCTGCACAAGTTGTACCTGGAGGACAATTACCTGGACAAACTCAACCCAATCCCAAAGGCCAAGAAAATTCTATCACCTTGAGATGTGGAACCGCTTATGAAGGACCTAGAAATCCTAACCTAAGCACATCAAAAAAACCTAAGGAAGATGCTGAACTGAAGGACCAGGTAGAGGAACCATAGAAACCCGAAAAGCAATCAAAACCAGAGGTAGAGAATCGCACACCACAACCTTACAAGCCACATATTCCGTTCCCACAAAGGTTGAAAAACACCAAAACAGAGAACCAATTCCAAAATTTTATTAAGGTAATAGAGAAACTCCACGTAGAAATCCTTTTTACCGAGGCAATAACCCAGATACCATCATATGCCAAGTTCTTAAAGGATATTTTGTCCAACAAACGGCGACTCGACGATCCCAAACCTTTAGAATGTCATTCCATATCCGAGAATAAATTTGCCAAGAAAGACAAAGATCCTGGAAGTTTTTCTATCCCTTGCGTCCTAGGAAATCATATGATAGACAAGGCATTTTTAGACCTAGGAGCAAGCGTAAGTCTGATGCCTTTGGCTGTCTGTAAGAGGTTAAAATTAGGAGAACTTCAACCTACTAAGATGTCATTACAACTAGCCGATAGATCTGTCAAATACCCCATGGATATTTTAGAAGACATACCTGTCAAAATTGGTCAGTTATACATTCTGACCGATTTCGTTGTTATGGATATCAAAGAAGATGATGACATCCCAATCGTCCTAGGAAGACCATTCCTATCGACCGCCGGAGCTATAATAGATGTTAAGAAAGGGAAGTTGACTTTTGAGGTATGAGATGAAAAGATCGAGTTCATTCTATCTAAATTTCTAATGGCACCAGTGATAGGAGATGCGTGTTATGCCATCAATGTCATTGATGAGTGTGTAAATGAGCTCAACGAATCCTTAATCAGATTACCTTCTACCCCCATTTTAGAGGATGACGGATTTAAGAGTATTGAACCTTACATTGACGACAACCTTTTTGAATGCTTAGCTCTTACCCCTGACCCTATGCCATGCATAATCAGGTTATTTGTAATTTTGTCCATAATTTAATTTTCTAAACCCCAATTCTTTTCTTGTGTTGTTATTATTGTTATTATTATTATTATTATTATTATTATTATTATTATTATTATTATTATTATTATTATTATTATTTCTATTACTATTATTATTATTATTATTATTATTATTATTATTATCTTCATTATTAACATTATTACTATCCTTTTTTACAGGTATTTCCTTTGGCCATTAACCTTGTTTTGGCCAAACAACTTTGCTGGCCACTTTCCCATCATGCACCCTCAAGGCCTAGCCACATAGAATCCAGCCACACCATATCAGATCAAATCCTGGTTTTTCTTTAATTCATTTTTTTTAATTATTTGTTTATTGTTTTATTATTTAAATTTTCACTAAAACCTTAATTTTTTTTCTCAAACCATAAAATTCATGTTATTTTCATAAATCACTCCAAAATCTTTTTTTATAAAATTAATTTATTTTTTTAATTTAAATTAATAATTTAGAGTAATATTTATTTTTAGGTTTATATAATTAATTTTTTTAAGTTTAGGTTAATTCAACAATAACATTTCTAGACTTAGGTTAATTTAATCAAATTAGGATTTTTAGGCTAATTTATTATTAGGTTTTCTAACCCTGGTTTTATTTTTTGGCTAACTATTTTTTATCATGACTATTAATCATTGTTTTCCCTAACCCTTTTAATTTTTGATTTGTTACCTTATAATTGATGAGGTTTTTTATACGCGAATTATTTCCCCACCCATACTCTGTGATTGTCGAATGCATTCTGTTAAATATTTTGCCCATTTTAATTTTGCCTTTTATTTCTGCCTTTTTATTTTATTATCTGCCTTTATTTCAATTATTTAACTTTCTGTCTTTTAAATATTAGAAAATATGTATAGGTCGCAATAAGTTTTCTTGTAATAGTTGTAGGTTTTATTTCCTGCCTTTATTTTTCTGCCCTACAGGTGTTTATTGTAATAGCGTAGGAACTTTTAATTCTGCCTTTATTTTAATTGCGTGGTTAGTAATCTTAGGGAGTGCAAGCCTTGTTAAAATGAATTAGCCCACTTATCTACAAGATAAATATCTGAATTTAACCACATGATTGTGCCACAGACACACCTTTAGGGTAACCCTTCTTATGCTTCCTATTGCCATTTAATTACGATTCTAAAATAGTCAAGTCCCTCGATTCCGAGGATACCTAAGCAAGACAAATGTTACTCTCAGTTCATTATCATATGAGATCTAGTCCCTCGATGTTGCCTCGAAATAAGATGATTGCCCCATTGCTAAGATATCATCGCTGGTTGCCTAAAGATTAAATGACTATTCTATCCTTCCCTAAAGACTACCTACCCTCTATATGGTAGGGACAGTTTTATGGCGAACGATAATTTCTAGATGACCCTTAACATCTAATGAAAGGACTTCCTACCCTCCTATGGTATGGATAGCCCTTTCAAACTGAAAAGCTAAAAGAATAATTTTTCTAACTTAGGGTAAGTGCTCCTGATTGCTTTCTCTATTCAAATTCAAATTCAAAATTAAAAATCTTTTCCCACTTCTTTTCAAAGAATCTTTTCAAAAAGACTACGCTTATTTACAAGCTAAAGTTCTTATTCAAATTCTTTTTACTATTCACACACTACACTTCAAACATTTTGAAAATAAAAGTGAGCTAAGCAATTAAGAGCCCATGGATAACCATGGATACAAAGGGTGCTTACACCTTCCCTTTGTATAACTTACCCCCCGAACTCAAATTCTTTAAAAAAGGTTTTTTTTCTGTTCTTTTAGCCTTTCTATATATTGGATAAAAAATAGTCGATGGCGACTCTTGCTTACCGCATATTTTCAAAAGTCAGTTCTCCCACCGTATTACAGAACTGGTGTCATACCCTAATTTTGACCCCCCCTGAGATGTCATACTTTCAGGATTTTCATCAGAATCAAAACAGATGCTCAGAACAGTCACTTGTTCATCTGGTGCTTAATCGAGGGTGTTCAGAAACAAAAGAGCTCAGGCAAAGGATCAGTCAATAAAAGGGGTGGTCTCTAACACAAACATAAGATTCAAAAACTTCATTCTATTCACCTATGATTGATTAGACACCCATCACTTGAACCCAAGTTTGTTTACTTCACCAGTCTAGGGTTTTGAGCCCCATCAAGGACTAAAATCAGGGATCACATTTGGGAAACCCTAGAAAGCTCCAGGGCATTACTCAAAGGCATCAATCATCTTCAAATAGCTCATATGAAAATATCCATAAGGCATTACACTTCAATTCAAGGTATACAGTCATTAATTTCATCTGGTCGACAATTAGGGTTTTTACCCTAATTCACCTGGACAGTTGACTCTTAATCAGGGCATGGATCTAAAACTCAAAGCATGGCTCAATATCCTCCCATAACTCAATGTTATCCATTCATATCATTCATTTGATGAGGATAGCTTAATTTATTTGAAATCTCCAGTAACGCGATTCACTTGAAAAAGTCAACTGTATAAGATCACCATTGACTTTTTGGAAATTTTGGTCAACCATGACTTTTGAAGTTTTAAATCATCAATATATGATATTTGAAGTCATTTTATCAACTAAAATCAAGAAAATCAATCAAGATTCAAAAAGTCAAAGTTTGACTTTTCATACTTAGAAAATTTTCTAAGTGTTTTCAAGTGTTTTTTACCAAACTTTGGGAGGGAATATCTCAAAATTTCACCTACAAACTGAAAAAAATTCCAACATAAAATTTGTAGATTTTGATCCAATGAACAACTTTGTCACATATAATTTTTTGGCTAAAAATCAACCATTGAAGAGATATGGAGCTTCAAAGTGACTGCCTTCACAAAACTAGCAAGGAAACCCTAGTTTTCTTCAAACTTTATTGGACTTTTTCACTAATTTCCCTAAGGATTTTGGGCAAACACCAAACTAATGAATTGAAGTACATGTTAAGAGCTTTCCATATTGTGTTCAACCTTCTTCAAATTCATTTTGAGCTAGGAGTTATACTTGTTCAAAGTTAAGCCCATGGAGTGAAGTTTTAAGGCATAACCAATTTTGGTATTGGTCATTTTCGTGCAAGGACCTATACTAAATGGTGCATACACACTTCAAATATATCAGAAGAGATTGGAGGGAATCATTTGGATCATTTGCATCAAGATTCCAAAACATCCAAAAATCAAAGCCATGTGATTAAGTAATCATTACATTTAAGAATTTATGGCAAATGGTGATTCATCAATTGGAATCTTTTCTAAGCCAATTAGAGAGCTCTACACTTCATGTCTGTCCCCTAAGATCAGAAAAGATCAATGGATGGGGAGCTAGCTCGAAAACACCATCATTGCATCTTGGAGATTCCTTGAATTCCTTCATAGCCAAGAAAACCAAACTCACTTCACTAAGCAAGCTTACTATCTCCAATTGCTCTGCATCATTTTCCTATAAATACAAGTGCATTCCTTAGGAATAATCACACCAAAGCAACAGAATTCTTGCTTTCTCTCTTCTTTCTTCATACTTAAGTTTTTCAAAGGTTCTTTGGCAAGAAGACTCGGATTCTTCAAACCAAAGCTCTTCCTTTGAAAGTAAGTATTCAAACACATCAGGGGAGGCATTTAGAGGTGATCCAAACCTCTGGAACACTTCTGTACGTGGAGAATCATCATCTTCACCCCTCACTTGGAGCTGTTGTATTTGGGGTCGAGCAAGGGGTTCTGGGCAGTTTCAATCCAAGCTAAGCATCTCAACACCTTCCAGGGGGATCACTGAAGCTATCTGGATCATTGCAACAACTCTGTAACACACTTTGATCAGAGCTAGATCTCCATTTTTAAGGTAAGTTTTAAGAGCTTCAAACTCTATAATTCACGCATGATAAATAAAAAATGAAGTTACCAGTCGGTTTCTGCACCTTTAAGGATCATTAACCCTCAATCAATTGCATCAAATCATGCATATAGAGTATTTCATGTTTAATTTCAGTTTTAGGGTTCTTCGTGTTCATGCGTGTGAATTTTGAATTACACTGAAAATAAATAAAATCAAAGGATATTGTCGCCTCGGTTTTTTGTTGGGATGCGAACTGACTCTTCTTTTGTTTTTGAGTTGTGAAAATCAGAGAGTCGCCACTGACTTTTATTTTATCCAATTAAGGAAAGGTTTATAAAAGAAACAGAAAAAGACCTTAAAGAGATTTTGGGTTCGGGGGTAGGTTATACAAAGGGAAGGTGTTAGCACCCTTTGTATCCATGGTTATCCATGGGCTCTTTATTGCTTAGCTCACTTGTTTGAATTATTTGTTTTGCTTGAAATGCTTGTATGTGGTTTTAAATATTTTGTAAAGAATTAACTTTGTAATGATCCTTGTGCGGATGTATACAAAGTATTTATCTTTCAAAAGATATTTTGATGGTTTGAAAAAAGATTTTTAACTTTGTAATGATCCTTGTTTGGATATATACAAAGTATAGTCTTTTTGAAAGTTTGTTTTGAAAAAACAGTGATGTGTAAGAACTTTTGTTGTTTTTGATTGAGAAAGCAATTAGGAGGTATACCCTAAGTTTATAAGGTTTTTTCCTATTTCTTTAGAAAATTTTCCTTGACTGGATACAGAAGCAAAATTTGAATTGTATTCGAAACAGTAAGATTTGATTTTGAAAAGAGTAACAGAGGGATTACCCTAAGAGGTGCAAGTATGATTTGTTAGAACAAGATTTGTTCTTATCAATTATCTTAGTTTTGATGATAACAATAATATGAATTTTGCTTAA
The DNA here is from genome assembly GCF_029867415.1 of Vicia villosa. NCBI lineage: Eukaryota > Viridiplantae > Streptophyta > Magnoliopsida > Fabales > Fabaceae > Vicia > Vicia villosa. Next base: position 150,743 of record NW_026705824.1, on the reverse strand, counting down.
GATAATATGGTACTCTAATCCAATGCAATTTCCCTTTCAGGAAATATATATAAAGAGTACGCATAATTCAGCGCTCAGAAGATGTGTCTCAAATGGTTCAGCATGCAACATCAGAACATGGTCTGGCAAGACATCAGAAGATGGTCGAAGCAGAATCAGAACATGGGTCTATGGAAGCATCAGAAGAACATGAGATCAGAAGCACTGAAGATCAGAAGATGGTATCACGCTCAGAAGCACTTCAAGGTCAGAAGATCAGAAGATGCTGTGCACCAAGCTGTTTGACTCTGATGATATTCAAACGTCGTATTCACAAACATCAGATCAGAAGGAAGTACACGTGGCAGACTACGCTGACTGACAAAAGGAACGTTAAAAGCTACTAAAGGCTACGTCAGTAGACACAGCGTGAACAAGGCTCGAGGTAGTTGACAAAAGCGTATAACATTAAATGCAAAGCTGTACGGAACACGCAAAGCATTAAATGCATTCAACGGTCATCTTCTCAACGCCTATAAATATGAAGTTCTGATGAGAAGCAAGGTTAACGATTTCGCACCAATACAATTCAAATTAACTTGCTGAAACGCTGTTCAAATCTAAACTCAGAATCTTCATCTTCATCAAAGCTCACTACATTGCTGTTGTAATATCTTAGTGAGATTAAGCTTAAATTGTAAGAGAAATATCACAGTTGTGATTATCGCTTTTAAGAAGCATTTGTAAACTCTTGAATTGATTACATTAAGTTGTAAGGAACTAGAGTGATCAGTTGATCAGTATACTCTAGGAAGTCTTAGCAGTTGGCTGAGCAGGAAGTCTTAGCAGTTGGCTGAGCAGGAAGTCTTGGCAGTTGGCTGAGCAGGAAGTCTTAGCAGTTAGCTGAGCAGGAAGTCTTGGCAGTTGGCTGAGCAGGAAGTCTTGGCAGTTGGCTGAGCAGAAAGTCTTAGGAGTGAACTAAGCCTAGAGTGATCGTGTTGATCAGTAGACTCTAGAAAAGTCTTAGGAGTGAACTAAGCAGTTGTTCCTGGAGTGATCAGGTTGTGATCAGAAGACTCTGGAAGACTTAGTTGCGGCTAAGTGGAAAACCATTGTAATCCGTGCGATTAGTGGATTAAATCCTCAGTTGAGGTAAATCATCTCTGCGGGGGTGGACTGGAGTAGCTTCGTTAACAGCGAACCAGGATAAAAATAATTGTGCATTTTATTTTTATCGCTCAAGTTTTTTAAGTCACACTTATTCAATCCCCCCCTTTCTAAGTGTTTTTCTATCCTTCAATTGGCATCAGAGCGCCGGTTCTAAGGTGCAAGCACTTAACCGTGTTTAGAAAAGATTCAGGAAGAGAAAAACGCTTCATTTAAAAGATGGTTGATGAAAGTGAAAGGACTATACCTACACCTGCATCTACATCTGGCTCTGCTGAGCAATACAACGGTAACAATGGTTATACTAGACCGCCGGTATTTGATGGTGAAAACTTTGAATACTGGAAAGATAAACTGGAGAGTTACTTTCTGGGTCTAGATGGTGATCTATGGGATCTTCTGATGGATGGTTACAAACATCCAGTAAATGCCAGAGGCGTGAAGCTGTCAAGGCAAGAAATGAATGATGACCAAAAGAAGCTTTTCAGAAATCATCATAAATGTAGAACTGTTTTGCTGAATGCTATCTCTCATGCTGAGTATGAGAAGATATCTAACAGGGAAACGGCCTATGACATATATGAGTCCTTGAAAATGACTCATGAAGGAAATGCTCAAGTCAAGGAGACAAAAGCTCTTGCATTAATCCAGAAGTATGAAGCCTTCAAGATGGAGGATGATGAAGACATTGAAAAGATGTTTTCGAGATTTCAAACTCTGACTGCTGGATTGAGAGTTCTTGACAAAGGATACACCAAGGCTGATCATGTAAAGAAGATCATCAGAAGCTTACCCAGAAGATGGGGTCCGATGGTGACTGCATTCAAGATTGCGAAGAATCTGAATGAAGTTTCTCTGGAAGAGCTTATCAGTGCCTTGAGAAGCCATGAGATTGAGCTGGACGCAAATGAGCCTCAAAAGAAAGGTAAGTCTATTGCATTAAAATCAAATATCAAGAAATGCACTAACGCTTTTCAGGCTAGAGAAGAAGATCCTGAAGAATCAGAATCTGAAGAAGAAGATGAACTGTCCATGATTTCCAGAAGGCTAAATCAACTCTGGAAGACCAAGCAAAGGAAGTTCAGAGGCTTCAGAAGTTCAAGGAAATTTGAACGTGGAGAATCTTCTGATGAAAGAAGATTTGACAAGAAGAAGGTCATGTGCTATGAATGCAATGAGCCTGGACACTACAAGAATGAATGTCCAAATCTTCAGAAGGAAAGTCCCAAGAAAAAGTTTCATAAGAAGAAAGGTCTTATGGCAACCTGGGATGAGTCAGAAGATGATTCAGAAGATGAGCAGGCCAACTGTGCGCTGATGGCGACAGAAGATGACGGATCAGAATCTACATCAGAATCAGATTCGGAAGAGGTATTTTCTGAACTTACTAGAGATGAGTTAGTTTCCGGTCTAACTGAACTTCTGGAACTCAAGTCTCAGATCAGTCTCAAATACAAAAAGCTGAAAAAGCAATTTGAATTTGAAACAAAGAAGCTTGAGTTGGAGAATTCTGAATTAAAGGAAAAACTTTTAAAATTATCCAATAATGTTGGATCTCCTTCTGATTCAGAAAAATCCACTCCCAGTCTGAACCATATTCTGAAAGAATATGATTTAAGTTTCAGGAAGTTCCTATCTAGAAGTATTGGCAGAAGTCAGCTAGCTTCTATGATATATGCTGTGTCTGGAAACAAAAGAGTTGGCATTGGTTATGAGGGTGAAACCCCATACAAACTTGAACCTGTTGATGAAATGAAAATTACATACAAGCCATTGTATGATCAGTTCAAGTATGGCCACTCACATGATATTAGGCACACTTCACATGCACAAAGTTTTCACATTACACACACTAAGAAGCATGTGACACAACCTAGGAAATATCATGAAACTCACATTAAGAATTATCATGCTGTTCCTCCTATTGCTTACAATGTTAAACCCAAGTTCAATCAGAACTTGAGAAAATCTAACAAGAAAGGACCCAAGAAGATGTGGGTACCAAAGAAAAAGACTATTTCTTTTGCAGATTCTCTTGATAACAAAGAAGACAACATTCAACATGACTTGACACCTGGATTCAAGTTGGTCTCAACACTTGAAAGGAAGAAAGATTGTCTTTCAAGTTCTGGTTCTTAAATCTGTTGAAGAAACCTTGTTTGTAGGATTTCAGAAAAGAAAGTTTATCAGTCTTGGAACCATTTGTTTTTGTCTGTCTCTGAAGCTTTGATGTTTCATTCTTGATACTACAGAATATACAAAACATTGAAACATTAATTGTGGACAAATCAGTAAACATCTGTTTTGATGATAAACTTGTTTCTGATGAAACAAAGAGCTTAAGAATTTCTGCAGATACAGTTGTGTCCTATCAGAAGCTGCAGAACAAAGAAGTAAACCTCCAGAAGCTGTGTATATCAGAAGTAATGGATCAGAAGATCATTCAGTCTTATACCTGCACACTTCAGAAGGAGTATTTCCAGAAGTGAAACTTGATCAACTCAGAAGCAGTGATCAGAATCTGAAGGCGTAAAGTCTGTTCTTAATACAGCTGTCATCTGTTATCTAATGATGAACACGTGTCTGTACGGTTTGTACAAAGCGTGCAGTTGAAAAGACGCCGACCTAGGTAACTGTATTAAATCATTTCATTTACTGTGTTCTCTCTCCTAATGTCATTTCTCATTAAATGCATAATGATTTTTTTTTTAAATCTTTTATTTAACCCGCTTCTTTTTCATTCCCTATTTTTTTCTTTTGTGCATTCATCTCGTTACAATCTCTCTTCAAACCCTAGTTCTTGATTTGATCTCAAAGCATTATCACAATGAATTCTTCTTCTCGTTCTTCAATCTCTAAAGATAGCATCTCTTCCACACAAAACCGTTTAAACAAAAATGATGCTCCGTTGAAAACTTGCTTAATACCCACGAAAGAACTGGAAGTTTTATGTGAATCGGCTGTGGATATCAACAACCTTAAAGCAAATGGCTTTCAGTGTGATGCAAGAATCCTTGAGCAAGGATGGTCTAAATATCTTGATAGATTGGTTGGTCCAATTTATCCAGAACTTGTAAAGGATTTTTGGGTACATGCAACAGTGACCCCAACTGCCATCATTTCTTTCGTGCTAGGGCATGAAGTGACTATCACTGAGAAACTCATCAGAAAGCTGTACAATCTCAATGATGAAGAAGGTTGGTCTGAGTTTCAACCCCATACAGTTGACTGGACTTTAGTTGCAAAACAAATCTCTACGGTTGCTGGAACTGACTCTGCTTTTACGGGCAACTTAAAGCCTTTTTATAAAGTATGGGCTGAGATTATCCTGGGTTCTCTTCACCATAGAAAAAAGATGCGCTGCTCCTCCTACATCAGCCCGACTCACAAGTATACTCTTTTCTGCATTGGCAAAAAGATAGAGATCAACATCTCTCATATTCTATTTGAGAATCTGAAAACCTCTATCTTTGAGTCAAGAGAAGACGAAAGGGCGAAGTACCCTCATATTCCAAGAACAACCATTCCTTTCGGGAGGATGATTTCAGACATTCTGATTGAAAGCAAAGTGGTGGACTCCATCAGAGATCGTAATGCCTCGCATTTTCTTGGAGTAACTCAAGGTCCCATCTTCAATGGTGTTGATCTGTTCGGACTGGAAGTCATTAAGAATGTACCTGTTATGTGCACAAGCTTTCCTGACATTCTGTCCAGAAGAATTGCTGTTAAAGGGTTCATCTCTCTGTTTCATAAAGAACTTGATCAAGTTGTCAAGTTTTACTTGGAAGATTGCGTGAGGAAGCAATCAGATGTTGATCCTGCTTGGATCCGTGGCAGAGTACTTCCGTCTAAAGAGGATATTCTGAAGAAGGATAAGAAGGAACGACAGGCAAGGTTAAAAAGAAAGGCTGAAGAAGATGAGGCTGAAAGAGCCAAGAAGTTGAGGGTCACCTATGATCCTGACAAGGTGGAATCTAAAGAACGAAGAGATAAAAGGATCAGAGATTCCTTTCGCAGAACCAGATCTTCTTCCTCTTCTTCTGTACAAATCTTCAGAAATGTCCTTACTCCACCTCCTTCTGTCCCTAAACCATCTTTCCAACCACCTCCATCCGAACCAAGAGTTAACTTCACTCTACCAAATCCTTCTCCATCATCCTCCTCCTCTCCCATTCTAAACCCCACACCGTTGAGCATTCTTCCACCAACTCCTTCTGATATTTTCCCCTCACCAATTTCCTTTACAAATACTCCATCCTCTCCTCAAGTCATTCCATCTGACACTCCAACCTCATCAATCATTCTCTCAGATATTCCCTCCTCCTCAACCACCGTACCTCCACCTTCTATATCTCATCCTTTACCTACCAGAAAATCCCAACCCTACTGCCTTCTCTATCCAGACTACAAATTTACCTTCAATCCGCCTGAACCTGAACCTTCTACATACCTGGAACTCTTCAGACATGAGGTGATTAGCAGTCTAGACCTTCTGAAGGATGCATTCCTAAATGGTCTGGATGATGTTTCTACAAGAAATCTCTGGAGAAGATTTCGCAAGGATTTTCATGTAGAAGCAATGAGTGTTCAGAAAAGACTAGTGGCTGCTGCCCCTGGTTACCCTGGTTACCTTCTGGAGGAAGATAATGGTATCTACTACCATCCTCTCAGAAACTGTGTTGCTGCTGAGGAGAAGCCCTTTGTGGATGAATTGGAAGTATTGAGACTGGCTGCTGCAATGGAAGCAAACCCATGCAGGGACATGGTTATCTGGATTCCTGAGTATCCTGTTCTGCTTGGAGACTTCAAGACCTTATTTGACTTTCTGAGGGAAAACCCTTCTAAGAAAGACCCTAGCTTGGTCATTCCAGAAGTTGTTGACCCACCAGAAGTGGAAGGTCCCTCTGCTCCAAGGAATTTAGCTGCCATTCTTCAGGCTCTAGAGAATGGGGACTCTGAAATTCCTGCTGCAGAGTATGGAGATGCTTCTATGCAAGAAGCAGATGCTGAAGATCATGTTGCTAAATCAGACCCTGTTGAGGATATCTGTAATACGGTGAACTGACTTTTATTTTTAATATGCAACAATGTTGCGGTGAGCAAGAGTCGCCACCGACTTTTATTTTATCCAATTAGGAAAGGTATAAAAGAACAGGAAAGACCTTCTTTAAAAAAAAGATTGAGTTCGGGGGGTAGGTTATGAAAAGGGAAGGTGTAAGCACCCTTTTCATCCATAGTTATCTACGGGCTCTTAGTTGCTTAGCTCACTTTTGTTTGAAATGTTTGATTTGTTTGAAAAAGTAGTATGTGTTTAGAAAAACACTTTTGTTTAAAAATGTCTAAAAAGACAATGTTAAAAAACATGGTGTGAAAAGTATTTGGTTTGAATTATTGTGAGCAAGCACTTAAGAGCTACCTACCCTAAGTTCGTAAGGTCTTTCCTATTCTAAGACTTTCCTTGGGTGATAGTACTATCCATACCATATGAGGGTAGGTAGTCCTATACATTGGATGTGCGGGTCATCGAAGGGTCGTTGAATCTTCATAGAGACTATCCATACCATAAAGAGGGTAGGAAGTCCTATGAGATGTGAATAGTCATAAAGGCGACATGTAGAGATACCTTAGTGTTCGAAGGGACTATCATCATTTAATCAAAGGCAACCCGAGGGACAAGATCATTTATCGCAGGCAACTCGAAGGGACTATGATCTTTTATTCCGAAGGGACAATGATGATTTTAAATCGTAGGCAACATGTGCTAAGGTATCCCTACGCTTCGAGGGACTTGACTATTATTTTCCGAAAGGCAACCAAGAGGGGATCCCTAAAGGTGAGTGTGTGAGCAATAAAAGGGTGTGTTAATTTCAGTTATATTATCTTGAAGTTAGTGATCTAACGGTTACTTTTATCTTACCATACAATCCTAAATCATACATCTAAACAGATAATAACAGCAGTTATAATATGCGGAAAGTAAATGTGCGAGGAAAATAACTCCTAAGCTATTACAAAAAAACCTTCCAACCTATACATTGATTTCTAGTATTTAAATAAATAAGTAAACAATTAAATAATTACAATTAAAACAAGCATGCGCCAAACATTGGAGTATGAGGTGAGAAGATGAATCGAGAGTAATTGACATTTAGGGTGGAAAATAAAAATAAGGGTTAAAGGTCGAAACCTAACTAATTTAACTAATCAAACTTAAAAGTCTAAATTAATTTTATTTAGTTAAACCCTAAATATAAATTAATTATTCAACCCTAATATCTAAATTATCCTAATTAAATTAAATCAAACTAAAACTATGTCAAAATTTAGTTAAAGCCTAAAAAAGAACTAAATTTGTTTTTTTTTTGTTAAAATTTTAATGATTTTTATGTGATTTTTTTTATTGAAAAAAATGATTAAAGAAATAAAAATAAAAATAATTAAAAGAAACTAAAACAAATAGTAATAACATAAAATAAACTAAAGATGAGAAATTACCTAGTGGAGAAAGTCCACAGCCTCTTGAAGTTCCTCCTCAATGAACTCCAATCTTCAGAAATCCTCTTCTGAACTCTTGAAGCTTCAGATTTGTAGAAAAATCTCAACTCAAAGGAGAGAAACTTTTTTACCAGAAGAAAAAAATTCTAAAAAAAGTCTCAACTCAAAGGAGAGAAACTTTTATACAAAAGGAAAAAATTTCTTAAAAAAAGTCTCTACTCAAGAAAATGGGAAACTTTTAAGAGATAATTCTCCAATTGTGTGTGTTGAATCATGAGAGAAAGAGAGTTTATATAGGAAAAAGTATAAGGCCATCTTTTGAATTTTTCAATGTGGGACTAAAGTTAGAAAAAACAAAAACAATTAAAAACAAACCAATATATACAAAAATGCACCAAGTGAGATTCGAACTCGTGACATTTTGATTGCAAGCCTTACTTCCTAACCAATTGAGCTATGTTATTTATTTGAAGTAAAATGCTAATTTAAAGTGTATGAAGCATCGGCCAACATTTTCTATTTATTAAAATATAAGCAATTTAAGAGTAAACTACTATATTTTAAAATAGACTTTAAATCAAATGTTTATAAAATTCAGGATGTCAATGTAAATGAATCCAAGATTTTATAAAAATTAAATTTTAAAAAAATTTCAAAAAATTTTGTCACTTAAAAAGTGTGGGCAAATTTTGGGGTATGACAGCTGCCCCTGTTCAATCTTCTTAAACCTGAAGAGATAGATTGACTTATTTGCCTATCGTGATCTGAAGGTGGAAGAGGATTGAACACTAGAATACCCATAAATTTGCGCTTGCTGGTGCAGGAAATAATGTTGGAGATGGGCTTAAAGATGCCATCCAAGTGTTGAAAGAGTGTTGTCAGAGATGGAGGAATTCATCAAAATGAAGTAATGTCTTACATAAGATTACCTGGAAAGGTTCGTGAATAGGGTAGAACAATGACTAATGTAAAGAAGATTAGGCTTTAAACAAAGCTCGGGAAGAACTGTCTTGTAGAAGATTAACGGAGAAGGTCCTTGAAAGGATGTCTTAAAAAAATCGGATAAATATGTTAAGGAAGATTACCTAAAAAGGTGGAGATATGTCTTAGAGAAGACTACCTAAAAAGGCTCCTAGAAAGGATATGAAACGTATTAAACAAGACTACCTAGAAAGGCTCCTAGAAAGGATATGAAACGTCTTAAACAAGACTACCTAGAAAGGCTCCTAGAAAGGATATGATACGTCTTAAACAAGACTACATAGAAAGGTTCCTATAAAGGATATGATATGTCTTAAACAAGACTACCTAGAAAGGCTCCTAGGAAGGATATGATATGTCTTAGAAAAGACTACCTAGAAAGGTTCCTAGAAAGGATATGAAACGTCTTAGAAAAAACTACCTAGAAAGGTTTCTAGAAAGGATATGAAACGTCTTAGAAAAGACTGCCTAGAAAGGCTCCTAGAAAGGATATGATATGTCTTAGAAAAGACTACCTAGAAAGGTTGATAAACTTCTTAGAAAAGACTACCTAGAAAGATTGATAATCGTCTTAGAAAATACTACCTAGAAAGGTTGATAAACGTCTTAGAAAAGACTACCTAGAAAGGTTGAGAAGTTTTTTGATTGTTTCTGAATTATCTTTGAAGAAAGACCCGGAATGAAGCATCAGAATTTGTATTTGTGTCTTGAATGAGTGCTAATATTGAATCGTTGATACGATTATCTTTGCACCGAAAGTTCTTTTGGTTGAGAGATGACCTGAAAAGGAAAACTTAGTTTTATGAAATGTTATGATGCATGTATTGTATGGTGAGGTTCTCGAAATAAACGAGGATGTTGTATGTTATGTATGTAATGTGAATGAGGTTCTCGAAATAAACGAGAATGATGTATGTTATGTATGTATTGTGAATGACGCATGGATGGACTATATAGTCGAAGCATATTGGTAACTTTGTATAGCAATTGCTGGTTGAGAAAATAAATCTCGGTATGCTGCTGGAGATGATGACAAGGGGGTTGAGAATTCATGTCTATCGTTCGAGGATATCTAGCTGGGGATTTTTATTACTGCTTGGGGATGAAAGTAGCTTGAGTGATTTGATCCTGATGTTCCTTGACTGGGGATAAGAGAATTGGATAACTGACCAAGTTTCCACTGTGAGTGCCAACTTTATTGGGAACAGTGAGTTTGAATAAACCCTGTTGGAGAAGAAGATTGTGTCGGAGAACCGATAGTGTTGGAGACGTACACTCCGTTGGGAAACATGTATCTGTTGGGAAGAGATTTTTGGAAGATAACTTCTCGAGGAGTACTCTGTGGGGATATTTTGTGAAAACAACTCTGTAGGGAAGATTCCCTGAGGTTTCAAATTTCCATTGCCCCATGTCTTCAGGTATTTCGTCACTTGCTGTTGGAAAACATTTTCTTGACCATATGTGGTCCTTTGCATGTGGGAGTCCATCTGCCCCTGGATTCAGTAACCTAGTATGCTTGATGTTTGAGATTACGGGAACTAGAACTTCGTATGAGAGACTCATACTGACACCATGTGATACTGGTAGCTAAACAACTCTTCTTGAAATTTGTGACTAATGCAACATGTCCCTAGTGGTGGCCTAGCCTTTCTGGTGGTTCAACGTCCTTGAGAGGTTCTACGAACTGTGACCAAATTGCCTCTGGTAGATGGAGTGATAATATGCTCCTTGTATATACAAGCTTTTTAGCTGACTGAGTCAGGCGTAGGAAATATTTCTGCTTTTGATGCGCTTTTGAAGCGACTTTGTCTGTCGGGAGGACTTTCTGAGTTATGTGCTACCACAAGCAACCTGCCCCAGTATCATGAGTTTAGGAACGATGCCCCTGATTGATCAACACTTCTGAGAGAGTCTTCGAGTCTTGACTTGATTGCCCCAGATATGTGAATTCTTACTCAAAAGGGTATTTAACTTTTTTTGTGCCCCTGAGGGTGATCAGTATTTGAGATATTCTCGCTCGAACTCAACGGAGTTTTGAAGACAACTTATCTCTTGAGAGGATTAAATTTTTCATCCGCAGTTCATGATGGAAGTTTTCCTGGTGTCAAGTACTTGTTCATATGCAAAGAATGTTTATTATGAGAAATATAATTCTAATGCAAAGTTCATGTTTGTCTTGAAGTTTAAAAAGGAAATTTTTTAAAGGATGTCAAAACATCGATTTTTTTAGGAAAGGTGGTGTGATACCAACTCAAGCGTTTAAGCAAAACTCGTAGGAGTTGGTTTACCGTATTCTCGTTTATAGTATGCTTTCGAATTAACCCTGCTTCAATTAGGACTTTTGAGGGTTGTAACGTGGCCAGGTTCACGGTTTTAGAAAAAAATATTTTTAGGCTCAAAATTTTATTGGTGCCCACCCCCTTCTTGATATTCTCCAGCCTAAGTTCAGTTAACTCGATACGAGTATTCATCCTTCAAGAGGAGTTTGAGACGATTGAGGAATCGATGAGATGTTTGGACATGGCAGTCACTTTACCTTTCGTATTTTGTGTCTGATCACACGACTTGTTCTTTGAACTTATAGTCACACGACTTTGCCCTTTTGATAAGAATCTCTTTTTCGTTTCCCTAACTTTTGCCTGGACATTCTTTTGAATTTCAAGTTTGCAGTCCAGCGGGATGCCCTAATTTTTGTCTAAGCCACTTGTTTACAAGTTATTGACTTAGCGGGCTTTCCTTTCTCATTTTTTTTATTCGTTCTTTTCTTTTTCTTTCTTTTTGAACAAGTCGTATGATCCTGAGACGCCTTTGATTTGTTGAAAAGATTGTGACTACCTCATTTCTTGGTCGACGAGGAATATTCGTTGTTGTATCGTCATCTTTGACCTCTTATTGTGCGGGAGATGACCATTGTGGTCTCGACTTTTCCTCAACCTTTTGAAGGATACTCATTGTTGTATCCATATATGCGTGCTTCTGATGAATTTTGAATGCTCAACCAGGTTAACTGAACACTACACTGACCCTGGGTTAAATATGATGGTTTTTCATATAGAAAAGAAACTCCTACTTCAAGGCTCAAAGGGGTTGACAAGGGATTAACTTCCTTATATCTCCAGTGTTTGCGGATTTGAAACAATGCCTGTACATCATCAACAGGGTTTTACTCGAAAGCACACCATTCGAGATTATTGGCATTACATGTTCGTCATTCTCCCTTCAGAGTCATCATGCTTTATCATTGAGAGTTTGGTATCACAAGCGAATAAACATATTAGAGCGAGACCAAATGAATTTTTCAAGACAAACATATTCAATGCATTATTATTATAATTCAAAAACAAACAAGTATGACATATCAGCTGTATTGAATCAAAACAAGAAAAACTACGCATGAACATGCATGATGATGTAGAGATTGTCAAAGTTGAGGAGATTTTCTCCGTATGGACTTATTGCTTCGGAAGATCCATTGAGTCGAAGAAGAACTTTAAATCTGGCATGCAGGTGTGAATGTGACAACCTTTACGGCAATCAGGTCTTGAACCTTGTCTCTAAATGGCTGACAATCATCAATCGAATGGATAGGTTCCCCAGAGTAGAAAACAAACTGAGCGTTAGCGTCTGAACCCGCAGGACACTTTAGATTACTTCTAGGAATAAGATTCCGACGAAGTCACACAAGAGTTATAGGTATCCAGCTTTAGGGATTTGAGGAAGAATGTGAGAAACTCGTTGTCTAGTTTGCAACATTAGGAATGAATTTGGTTGCAGCTTCGTCTGAAGACCTTTGACTTTCATCTTCGAGTGTCCTTCTATAAGAATCAAGCTCACCATATCCAGTGGGTCATAGCCTCTGATTCAGGGTACGGTACTTTTGAGTTTAAGGCATGTGGCTAAAGGAAAATAAATCCTCTTTCCCCTTGATAGGAATTGTACCTTTGAGTGTGAAGGCATCTGGTAAGAGGAAAATAAATCCTCTTGCCTCTTGGCAGAAGTTTATCGTACTTTCAAATTCGGAAAACATCTGGCTAGAGGAAAATAAATCCTCTTGCCCTTTGATAGAAATTTAGGCTCCTGATAGTCCTTCCACAATAGTACCTGGAAATTAGGTGTCCTAAATCTCTAAGATCCTTGAAAAAGGTTAGTCAACAGGTTAAGTAGAAGCATAAGGTAGCATGGACCAAGTAAGTCCTACAAACAAAACCTGCAAGGAAATCAAGTGGTTATATAACAAACAAGTCATACAAGAGTCCTTAGGTTTAAAGGCTTGCATGAAGTATGACCAGGTGACTACCCTTCCCCAAAGGTACTTTTAAAGATAAGGATGAAATAAGTAACCAGGTTCTAAAAGTTACCCAGAATTGTCAGCCCCTCTAAAGCACCCTCGGACATGATGCATTTGCACCATGCAATGATACTTTGAGAGAGAACCTATCTGAATTGTAGCATCGGGTAGCGACTAGTTCTCAACATTTGTCAAGAGTAGTCCCCCCACTACGTTCCTAAAGGCCAAGATGGGTTAAAGGGTAACTAAAGGTCCTTGAGCTCCGGCGCACCCAAAATTACATACATAGACCTCCCTCATTTGAGAAAGGTGTGCATATATCTATGGAGTCCTAACTCAAGCGTGAACTTCATATTGACTCATCTCCCACATATGTGAAAGAGGTCGCCATGACTATGCCACTCCTATCTTAAGTGTACTTGAATCCGGGTATAGGATTCGTCCTTCATTTATTCCCAAGCAACCATGAAAAGTAAAGCAATCAAAACAAACAAAATAATGATCTAAGCCCTAAGGTAAACCCCTCTTTAAAAAATCCCCAGCAGAGTCGCCAGTTCTGTAATACGGTGAACTGACTTTTATTTTTAATATGCAACAATGTTGCGGTGAGCAAGAGTCGCCACCGACTTTTATTTTATCCAATTAGGAAAGGTATAAAAGAACAGGAAAGACCTTCTTTAAAAAAAAGATTGAGTTCGGGGGGTAGGTTATGAAAAGGGAAGGTGTAAGCACCCTTTTCATCCATAGTTATCTACGGGCTCTTAGTTGCTTAGCTCACTTTTGTTTGAAATGTTTGATTTGTTTGAAAAAGTAGTATGTGTTTAGAAAAACACTTTTGTTTAAAAATGTCTAAAAAGACAATGTTAAAAAACATGGTGTGAAAAGTATTTGGTTTGAATTATTGTGAGCAAGCACTTAAGAGCTACCTACCCTAAGTTCGTAAGGTCTTTCCTATTCTAAGACTTTCCTTGGGTGATAGTACTATCCATACCATATGAGGGTAGGTAGTCCTATACATTGGATGTGCGGGTCATCGAAGGGTCGTTGAATCTTCATAGAGACTATCCATACCATAAAGAGGGTAGGAAGTCCTATGAGATGTGAATAGTCATAAAGGCGACATGTAGAGATACCTTAGTGTTCGAAGGGACTATCATCATTTAATCAAAGGCAACCCGAGGGACAAGATCATTTATCGCAGGCAACTCGAAGGGACTATGATCTTTTATTCCGAAGGGACAATGATGATTTTAAATCGTAGGCAACATGTGCTAAGGTATCCCTACGCTTCGAGGGACTTGACTATTATTTTCCGAAAGGCAACCAAGAGGGGATCCCTAAAGGTGAGTGTGTGAGCAATAAAAGGGTGTGTTAATTTCAGTTATATTATCTTGAAGTTAGTGATCTAACGGTTACTTTTATCTTACCATACAATCCTAAATCATACATCTAAACAGATAATAACAGCAGTTATAATATGCGGAAAGTAAATGTGCGAGGAAAATAACTCCTAAGCTATTACAAAAAAACCTTCCAACCTATACATTGATTTCTAGTATTTAAATAAATAAGTAAACAATTAAATAATTACAATTAAAACAAGCATGCGCCAAACATTGGAGTATGAGGTGAGAAGATGAATCGAGAGTAATTGACATTTAGGGTGGAAAATAAAAATAAGGGTTAAAGGTCGAAACCTAACTAATTTAACTAATCAAACTTAAAAGTCTAAATTAATTTTATTTAGTTAAACCCTAAATATAAATTAATTATTCAACCCTAATATCTAAATTATCCTAATTAAATTAAATCAAACTAAAACTATGTCAAAATTTAGTTAAAGCCTAAAAAAGAACTAAATTTGTTTTTTTTTTGTTAAAATTTTAATGATTTTTATGTGATTTTTTTTATTGAAAAAAATGATTAAAGAAATAAAAATAAAAATAATTAAAAGAAACTAAAACAAATAGTAATAACATAAAATAAACTAAAGATGAGAAATTACCTAGTGGAGAAAGTCCACAGCCTCTTGAAGTTCCTCCTCAATGAACTCCAATCTTCAGAAATCCTCTTCTGAACTCTTGAAGCTTCAGATTTGTAGAAAAATCTCAACTCAAAGGAGAGAAACTTTTTTACCAGAAGAAAAAAATTCTAAAAAAAGTCTCAACTCAAAGGAGAGAAACTTTTATACAAAAGGAAAAAATTTCTTAAAAAAAGTCTCTACTCAAGAAAATGGGAAACTTTTAAGAGATAATTCTCCAATTGTGTGTGTTGAATCATGAGAGAAAGAGAGTTTATATAGGAAAAAGTATAAGGCCATCTTTTGAATTTTTCAATGTGGGACTAAAGTTAGAAAAAACAAAAACAATTAAAAACAAACCAATATATACAAAAATGCACCAAGTGAGATTCGAACTCGTGACATTTTGATTGCAAGCCTTACTTCCTAACCAATTGAGCTATGTTATTTATTTGAAGTAAAATGCTAATTTAAAGTGTATGAAGCATCGGCCAACATTTTCTATTTATTAAAATATAAGCAATTTAAGAGTAAACTACTATATTTTAAAATAGACTTTAAATCAAATGTTTATAAAATTCAGGATGTCAATGTAAATGAATCCAAGATTTTATAAAAATTAAATTTTAAAAAAATTTCAAAAAATTTTGTCACTTAAAAAGTGTGGGCAAATTTTGGGGTATGACAATATCCCAGCAAATGATACTTCTATGGAAGCTGCAGATCAACATGTCATTCCTGTGGTTGAAAGTGGTGAAACTTCACTTGATGAACCTTCTCGTCTTGCAAGGACTCTAGAAGCAATTCAGAGGAGACAGGATGAGCAAAGTTCACTCAATGAGAAGTATGATGCTTTCATTGAGAGGCAAGAAGAACACAACAATGATGTCAAACAGATGCTGGCCAAGATCTTGTCAAGACTAGGGCCATCTTAGATTGAGTCTATGTTGTTTCTTTCTCTTCTTCGCATCTGTTTTGTTTCTGTGCATCTGATTTTTTTTCATCTTGTACTTCTGTACCCATTGGTTGAACCTTAATGAAATCATTTTCTTCCTCCATGTGTTCTGTTTTATACATCTGAATCTTTTTATATATATACTTTTTGATGTTATGACAAAAAGGGGGAGAAAGATAAATGATAAATGATTTGATTTAATCTATCAGTTGCTGGGTAAAGGCTCCCACACATTCACTAACAAGAACTGCAAGTTCTATACGGTTTAAGTGTTTTGCAGGTACAAAGAAGTGAAGTGAATCTTCAAAGCAAACACTAGAAGCAAAACCATTGAAACTGAAGCAAGCTGAGTGCTGTCAAGCTTCAGAGATCAGAAGCAAGAAAGAAGAATGAATCAGAACCACTGATAATAGAATTTGAATATCTTTGTCTATCCTGTTCTGACAAAATTCTATTTGCCCTGATACACATAATGTTATGGCTCTGATACATTACTTGCTCTGATACATGTTTTTAGCCTAAAATGCTCTGATACATTTGGCTCTGATACATATCATGTATTTGAATATACATTTTATGTTCTAACTCGTTCATGCTGACTTTTGTCGTTTAGTTTTTGTTCTGTAACATTTCAGGATGTAGAGATGCTCAAATGATGCTCTGGTACATTCAACAATGTTCTGATACAAATCTAGCATGAAGTGATGTTAGTAGACATTCAAAGTTCTGAAGCTATCCGAGGGAAGCAGAAATCAGAAGATGTGAATGTTCTGAAGATCAAAGAAATTCAAGTTCTGAAGCTGTCCTGAATGGAAGCAGAAGTCAGAAGCTGTGAATGTTCTGAAGATCAAAGAAATTCAAGTTCTGAAGCTGTCCAATGGAAGCAGAAGTCAGAAGCTATGGATTCTCTGAAGGCAGAAGCTCATATGATCGTCTCTACCGAAATAATCAGGGAAGTCTTTTATTAAAGTTCTTCGAGTATTTATTTCAGGGGGAGATTATTTATCTCAGGGGGGAGATTGTTGATCTCAGGGGGAGACATATTCATATGCTTATGCTATAGCTGTGTAATTTGTCTTTTGCCGTCTACTCTTTCTGATCGCAAATTCATATCATTTATATATGTTTTTGTCATCATCAAAAAGGGGGAGATTGTTAGAACAAGATTTGTTCTTATCAATTATCTTAGTTTTGATGATAACAATAATATGAATTTTGCTTAAGATAATATGGTACTCTAATCCAATGCAATTTCCCTTTCAGGAAATATATATAAAGAGTACGCATAATTCAGCGCTCAGAAGATGTGTCTCAAATGGTTCAGCATGCAACATCAGAACATGGTCTGGCAAGACATCAGAAGATGGTCGAAGCAGAATCAGAACATGGGTCTATGGAAGCATCAGAAGAACATGAGATCAGAAGCACTGAAGATCAGAAGATGGTATCACGCTCAGAAGCACTTCAAGGTCAGAAGATCAGAAGATGCTGTGCACCAAGCTGTTTGACTCTGATGATATTCAAACGTCGTATTCACAAACATCAGATCAGAAGGAAGTACACGTGGCAGACTACGCTGACTGACAAAAGGAACGTTAAAAGCTACTAAAGGCTACGTCAGTAGACACAGCGTGAACAAGGCTCGAGGTAGTTGACAAAAGCGTATAACATTAAATGCAAAGCTGTACGGAACACGCAAAGCATTAAATGCATTCAACGGTCATCTTCTCAACGCCTATAAATATGAAGTTCTGATGAGAAGCAAGGTTAACGATTTCGCACCAATACAATTCAAATTAACTTGCTGAAACGCTGTTCAAATCTAAACTCAGAATCTTCATCTTCATCAAAGCTCACTACATTGCTGTTGTAATATCTTAGTGAGATTAAGCTTAAATTGTAAGAGAAATATCACAGTTGTGATTATCGCTTTTAAGAAGCATTTGTAAACTCTTGAATTGATTACATTAAGTTGTAAGGAACTAGAGTGATCAGTTGATCAGTATACTCTAGGAAGTCTTAGCAGTTGGCTGAGCAGGAAGTCTTAGCAGTTGGCTGAGCAGGAAGTCTTGGCAGTTGGCTGAGCAGGAAGTCTTAGCAGTTAGCTGAGCAGGAAGTCTTGGCAGTTGGCTGAGCAGGAAGTCTTGGCAGTTGGCTGAGCAGAAAGTCTTAGGAGTGAACTAAGCCTAGAGTGATCGTGTTGATCAGTAGACTCTAGAAAAGTCTTAGGAGTGAACTAAGCAGTTGTTCCTGGAGTGATCAGGTTGTGATCAGAAGACTCTGGAAGACTTAGTTGCGGCTAAGTGGAAAACCATTGTAATCCGTGCGATTAGTGGATTAAATCCTCAGTTGAGGTAAATCATCTCTGCGGGGGTGGACTGGAGTAGCTTCGTTAACAGCGAACCAGGATAAAAATAATTGTGCATTTTATTTTTATCGCTCAAGTTTTTTAAGTCACACTTATTCAATCCCCCCCTTTCTAAGTGTTTTTCTATCCTTCATGATTGTGTTTTATTTTTCAGATACGTTATCTTTGAGATTAGTGATCTAGCGCTTCAGTTTTATTCTTGCCATACACGCAGTTTTATATGTACAGGAATTAAAGTGCGGGAATGTAAAATGCGGAAAGTAAATCTACGCTATTACATCGATTGTGCGAGAAATGTAAACTACGCTATTTACATGAATTTGACAACCTATACACTTATCTATGAATTTAAATTGCAATAAGATAAAGGGAAAATGTTTTTGGATTTTTGGATGGTTGATTTTAATTAAAATTAATGCATAATTAATTTAATTAAGAGGTTAAGAATTAGAAATAAAATTTAAACCTGAAAAATTAAGTCTAAAACATGTCCAAATTGTTTATTAATTAATTTTAAAATAAAATTAATTTTTTTGTGATTTTTGAAATGTTTTTGAAATTATTAAGTTAATTAACATATAAGTATACAAATAATTATACACATAAATTAAACTTAAAGAGAAAAATATTCTAAATATGTACAAAATTAGTTTATAATATATAAACTTAATTTAATAAAAAGAAAATATTTTTTTTCTGATTTTTTTTGATAGGTTAGAAATAATTAAAAGATAAATATGTAAGTATTATCTAATTAATTAAACAAAATATTTTAATTATTAAGAAAAATAAAATATTTTTGTGTCAAAAATTAATATAATATTTTATCACCCTAAAAATATTTTTTGCATATTTTTCTGATTTTTAAACTATTTTTAAATGATTTTGCTAAAGAAAATTAAATAAAATAGAAAATATAAAATATTTGATCAAGTGTGGTTGGCTAGTGTCATACCCCAAAATTTGCCCGATAAGATCTATATCTTTTAATTCATCAAGGGTCAAAATTAAGAGTCATGGGGTTTGACATTCCTATTGTCAAACCCGCCCTCTTATAAAATATCCTGAGAAATAAATGGGGTGCGATTAACAGGTGTTTCAAGGGTTTCATCATTTGTTAATATTATTTTCTTTTTACTAACATTTGCATTTTTTGGATTATTATTAGTAATTTTTATTACTTCTAACTATTAGTATTTAATATTATTAATTTTATTATTAATATTAATATTAATATTATGTGATATTATTATTAATATTATCTAGAATTAGTACTATTATTTAGGTTAATATTTATTGATTAGGGTTATTAGTTAATTTGAATAGAATAGTTATTAGTTTTAATTATTGTCATTTACCATTATTTTTATTTTTACTTCATTTCTTTTAGTAAATAATAATATATAATTAGTATTTTTTTTTCTTAGTATTAATTGTTATTGTTAGGCTAGTAAAATAAAAAAATAAAAAAAATAATAAAAGAGAAAAGAAAAAAAACCAAATTGGCCAAATTTTAGAAGTCTGTGTTCACTCACGTTCATGGAAAAAGAGGGACCCTATTTGCAAGATCTCCAATATCAGACCAAATATCTCATACAAAGAAATCTATCAAATCTTCCCAAAAATAGGACAATCACAATTGATAGACTAGAATTTTGTTAACCTAATTCAGTGATATATAAAACGGAGAAACAACTGCAAAAAGGGAGGTTCTTTTGGCCTCCAAGGACCAAAATCGGGTTCATAAAATTCCGACAAATAACGAATTCGTGTTCAAGGATAGGGGTTGATTCAAGGCGTTTTGAGGGTCCATATGTGTTCCTGGGATTTGACTGAACGTGTGCCATTCATTCTCCAAAGTCGCAGCATCAAGAACACGCGTATACATCACGGTTTTGTCCATAAAAAAAATTGATTTCGTTCTTATTGATTCATGCGTGATTAATAGTTTCTTATTGTATATTATGATTCATGATGAAGTATGGAACGTGCCTGATGTATTTAATTTGAGTTTTGACACAGATTTTGGAATTCACCATTGCTAGGTTTGGAAGCTCCAAATTTGGGGGCTCTTTGTATAGGCAAAATTGGCCAAAATCGCGGGTTCTATCATGATCAGAAGAAGATTTATGGTCGGTTAATGTATTTATTTGGAATTTATCTAACATATTTTGAAGGTTTAATTTTGGCAAAGATTCGCTACGCGTATAGCCATGGCTAAAGGGTAGCAGGTTCGTAGCTAAAATTCTGGAAAAAGAAAAGCTCCACGAAGGAGACGAAGCTGAACGCGGGAGATTTTAACCTTTGATTCGTATTTAGTTTTTGTATATATTTATGTGCGTGCAGCTTTGAACAACGAAGCAACTGCAGCGTAGTGGCAAGGCATGCGTATTGGGATCCAAGAAGGCCTGGGTTCGATCCCAGCGCCTTGCATTAATTTTTCCAAATTCTTTGTTTCCTTTCAGTTGCAGATTCCATGTATACATCACGCGCACGTTCACCATATGCTCTTGTATCAATACCCTTGGATCACATCAAGATCAAATCCAACGCGCCAGAGATGAAGGTGCATCATGGACATTCCTAGGCACGCTGCATAGAATCGAAGCCAGGTTCTTCAATATTTTTTATTTATTTTTTATTTAGATTAATTTGTTATGTTTAAATTAGTTAACTTATTTAATTAAAATTATTCTATTTAACTAGGATTAATGATATGATAAGGATTATGGTTGTAATTATTTAGGATTACTTTCTCGATTATTCGATTTAATCTAAATTTAATTATAAAAACCCTAAATAGGTTTATCGAATGTATTAGGGTTTACTCAATCCCATTGACCATTAACCAAAGCATAAGGATTAGGTTTTCTAACCAACTTAGCTTCTATCCCAACAATCTCAGAATTTTATTCGCTTCGATTAAATCAATTAATCGCGGTGGGTAATAATCAGTTATTCAATTAATTCAAATTCAAATCAAATATAATTAAAATAACATTTATTTTGCTAAATGGTTTTAACCAAATCTATTGGTTACGATGATTAGCATACCTTTTAAAACTCGTTATTATTTGTAATCGAATCTATCGATTATGAGGGATAACGATAAAATCAATAATCAATTATTAAAACACATCAATTTGCTAACGGTGATAATCGAACCAACCGATTAGAATAATTAGCAATGCTTTTATTAATCTGTTAATTATGGTGATCAAACCTATTGATCATCGCGATTAATAGTACAAAAAAAACCAGGGTTGTACGCCCAAATCTAAAAAACACTAAACCACGATACTACGGATGTTCATCCTTTTCAATTGACAACTTTCAAAATCACGATAGGCCATTCAAAAAGCCTCCAAACAATTTCAAATACATTCATAATCAATTCTAAGGCGTACAACCCTGTTCCCGAACTACGTAGACTCTGATCCTCCATAAGGAGGTACGTAGGCACTTGGCAACAAGGCGAGTCCCCTCCCTAAAATCTCAATTTTTCCCCTATTTAATTCCTTAGCTATAAACCTTGCCATAAACCTTTATCTTTAAATGTTAGCCTTCAGGAAAGGGTTGAGGGTGCCTAACACCTTCCCTCGACCTGAATATAGTATCTTACCCCGATCTCTAAACTGCGTAGGGTTTCCTATTCGCCCTTCAGAATAGGTGGCGACTCTCTAAGTTATAATTTTTAGGCAGGTTGCTACAGCTGGCGACTCTGCTGGGGACACTTAAACGGTGAATTACTATGCTCCTATAGGCTTTGGCAGGGTTTAGGTTTTTGGCAAACTTTTTTAGGGTTTGGCTAATTTTCCAAAAATTAGGGTTTATTTATATTTAAATATTTAAAGTTTTTACTTTATTTATTTATTTATAATTTCATCTTTTACATCAATTGAATAAATACCTGTTTATAAAAAAAATCTGTTTATTTAAATATTTGCTGCGTATTGTATTTTTTTAAATTGCAAGCGGCCGGATTCAAGTTTAGTTTCAAATATTTAAATTTTATTTATTTATTTATTTTCCTTTTCAATTTCATTACTGCAATTTAATTAAATATTTATTTAAGTGAATATTTATTTCTATTATATTTGCTGGTGTTTTTTTATGTTGTGTTAAACCCTAAGTGTGGGAGTTAACTTTGAGATCAATAGGGGAGTATGAATCGCCTACGAGTCTCATTGATAATTCCACTCGGAGTGGGTTGAGTATTCGGAAATGTCCAAAACGAGGCTTGACTTTGTTGAGGGCAGGACTGGATACTTGGCTGATCTCTCCGAGAACCTACCCCAAAAATTCGAACCTCATGGATAAAATGAGTTGTTCTAAAATCCGAAGAGACAAAAAAGTCTCGAAGGCTACGAACGACCCCATGAGACCTTTTAGAACCCCTCTATAAAAAGGTTGGCTCCCAAGAGCCGCTACGTCGAACCTATGAACCTGGGACTTTTGGGCTTATGTGCTGATTATATATTTGCAATTTATATGCTTCGAGTATCTATGCGTTTCAATATTACAGGTATCCCTACGTATTCCCTAGCCTGTATGGATTATATTTCTAAAAACGTATCCTTCATACGAGGGACATCTTTGTTAGCATACGTCAATTGGCCTCTCGATGGCTATGCGATTCGGTGACTGTCTTGAACGGTCACCCCGTGCTCGCTCTTACGAACTCCCTAGCCTGCAGGGATTTTTCTTTTACATCCATGTGTTTTCACAACGACGCGTCCTTCCTCGAAGGAAAACTTCATTAGCATGCGTTCGATTGGCCTCTCGATGGCTATGAGATCTAGTGACCGTCCTGAACGGTCACTCCATGTTTGTTTCCGCCACCCTCTAACTTGTAGGGTTTGGATTTCCATCTATACATCTTTTATCCCTAACCTATAGGGATTTCCCTTCATCCGATGTCGTCCTTAGATAGGTTGTGTTCCGCATAGAGAACCTTCCCACGAGGGACAACTTCATCGGTACACGTTGATTGGCCTCTCGATGGCAATGAAACTTGGTGACTGTCTTGAACGGTCAGCAGCCGCTACCTTCTGCATACTCTCGAATCTAAGGGACTTCCCTTAGCATGTCATAATATTTATCCTGCAAAGATTCCACGAGGGTCTAATGTCGCCTCTAAGGCTATCCCTAGGATTATACGTCATACGTCTGCATTGCATATACGGAGTTATAATACAAGGAGTCCCGCATATCCATGCGTTCACATTTTCATGCAGTCATACATTTGCATCTACATTTGCATTTCTATCTTCACCCGCATCCACACTTACCACGCTAGCCGGTTTCCCAAAATTCCCAAAGAAAAGGATCGTAGACTATGGAGAAAGGAGGATAAATTATTGAGAAGGATCTTAGTCTTACTAAGTAAAAAAGGGATGCCTTTCGCCATGCCAACCACATGCCCACGCCTTGTCGTGACAGGATTGTGAATGCAACAAAGGTTATTATCGAGCAAGGATTAGTTCAACAACGAAGTTCCCTCATAGATACACTCAAGGGGTATCTAGTCATAAGGGGGTTCATCTACGAACATAGCAAACTTACAAGGATGCTCTACGATAACCTGGAGGCAAGGATTAGTCCAACTGGGGCAAAATCCTAAAACAAAGATGCATAAATACGAGGGAGAAAGGCGACGTGTGTTAACTCCACGCCAAGGGGCAAAAGGGTCATAGGCGTTCTCTCTATCAATCTACAAACTCTGGAGGTTACGAATGGTGTGATACTATCCTGATGAAAATCAAAAGAGGTTCAGTCAAAGGAAACTCATGAAGTTCCGATACGACGAAAACCCACCGCTAATTATTTATTCCCAACAGGTTTGACATGCCCAAGGAGAATTCGAGATTACCCTTCACTTCTACAAGTCAATGGACTAAGGAGTAATACAAAGTCGACGGATTCACAAAGGAGATTGCCCTTAGGATTAATAGGTTTTACCATTTCAAGTTGTAATTTCTACGATCACAAAGTGTTATTTGATGTAAAACGTTGTACCTGTCGAATAGTAATTCAATAAAATGATCATGCATGTTTTGAAATCAATTCTTTCTCTTCGCTCTTGCATTACTACGACTTTCGGTTTCAAATTACCACTCCCAATTATTAACAAACTTGAGGGAGAATGACGAACACAAATAACTAAGTCCAACTAAACATATGCTTTCAAGGTAAGATCGAGCCGAGGATGTACAAGCATTGTTTCAATCCCCAAACAGTGGAGAAATAAGGATGTTAATCCCTTGTCACCCCCTCGAGCCAGGAGTTGGAGTTTGTTTCTACTTTTTCAATTAAACCTTGATTTTAACCAGGGGCAGGGTAGATTTCGATTAATTCAATGGTGTATTTTGGTTGTCAAGAGAATCAATCAATTCAAGCAAAGGTTCAAGCGTATCTCCTTCCTCGCATTCATCCAAGATTGAGGAAGTAATGGAGATAACATTCACAACAATCTTCTTCCGCGGTACATCATTCAAGATCGAGGAAGTGTCAAAGTTGAAGCTTACAAATCAAAACCAATATGGCAGTCACAATATTCAGCATCCAAGGATCAATATTTCCAAAGGAGTATTCAAAAAAAAGAAGAAGAAAGCGCCCGCTAAGTCAAAACGGAAAATTCCATGAAAACAAAACCAAATGACTTAGGCAAAATTTAGGGCATCCCGATGGATCAAATTCTAAGAAATTGGTTCATGCAAAAATAAGGGATAAAAACAAAGCAAAAAGCAAAATACAAAGTACAATCTTGTGACTGCTAAATCATCGAAGCTTCTCATAAACGCTTGGATCACTACAACGTCTCCATTAATGCTTGAATCTCTACTAAGGCTTCTGCTGAACATCGGAACTAAAACGATTCTCTTACAAACAAAGCACATCCATTGGATTAGGCGAACTTTTAGGACTTGGAGAACATCAAGGAGAAATGGGTGGGTTAAATAAATTTTGAGCCTTATATCCGTTGTTTCCTAAACCTTGAACCAAGCCAAGTTACAACATTTAAAAGTCCTAATTGAGGCAAGGTCAACTACGAAAGCATATTAAGCAGGATTTTTGTTATACTGACTCCTAAAGTTTGTTAAAACTATTTCTAATCACTACGCTTCTTCAAGCATTCATTTCTAATCATCCACTCCTTCGATTTCAAAACTTGCATTTGCACCACATTAGAGTTACTTCTCAAAGGGTACAACGCCACCTACGAATATGCACTAAGCACAAATGCGATCATTTCTGATAAAGACTCTTGAATGGGGAAACCACGACCAGAGGGTTTTCCTAAACAGGGGCATACAATCAAACATCCTATTAATTAGGGGCATTCTTCCTAAGGTTCAATTGACTTGGGTCACATCTCGAAGCAATCTCAATCAGGGACATGTCAAGCATGGGAAGAATTCAAATTCAAGAGGATAGAACACTATGGATAGTCCTCCATATCTGGGAAGTCAAGGGCATACCCTTCAATCTAAACTTCGAAGCATATGACAAGGTTATTTCCTGGGGCATTTCCCTCATAAGCATCTTCTCCCACTAAAATAATGGGGCAATGGATACTAAATCCATAAAGCGCACAACAAAAGACATTTTCATACTCTGCAGCTTCGAACAAATCTTCCTCCTAACTACGATCTTCAAAATTCGAACAAAACAGGTATTGGGAAATCGCGTTAGTATCACACCCTACCTTATCCAACAACCTCACAACATTTCGCATACGCTTTGGTTATCAACAACATATCATTCGAGTACCATGCAAATACATATAAATCATGCATTGCATACATTGGCTGATACATTACACCACACCTTTTAGGTAGTCTTCTTTAAGACAAATCCTATGATCATTTCCAATAACCTTTTTAGGTAGTCTTCTTTAAGACATTATTTCCTAAGAACCTCTTCAGGTAGTCTTATTTAAGACATTCTAAGAACATTTCTGGGTAGTCTTCTTTAAGACAATCATCGCCATTTCTAAGAACCTTTTGAGGTAGTCTTCTTCAAGACATTCTTTTTCTAAGTACCTTTTCAGGAATTCTTCTTCAAGACATTTCTTTTTCTAAGTACCTTTTCAGGTAGTCTTCTTCGAGACATTCTTGTCCTAAGTACCTTTTCAGGTAGTCTTCTTCGAGACATCCTTTTCTAAGTACCTTTTGAGGTAGTCTTCTTCAAGACATTCTTTTTCTAAGTACCTTTTCAGGAATTCTTCTTCAATACATTTCTTTTTCTAAGTACCTTTTCAGGTAGTCTTCTTCGAGACATTCTTGTCCTAAGTACCTTTTCAGGTAGTCTTCTTCGAGACATTCTTGTCCTAAGTACCTTTTCAGGTAGTCTTCTTCAGGATATTCCTTTTCTAAGTACCTTTTGAGGTAGTCTTCTTCAAGACAAATATTCATATCCATCTCGGAAAACCTTTTCAGGTAGTCTTATAGAAGACATTGCTTCATTCCACACATTACATCAATCAACACATGCATAAGCATAAGCATTATCCCATACATCCAAACATCCAATTCAAAACTCTGGTGCTAAGCTACATTGTCCACTTGCTTCCCGGTAACCTTACCGATGCCAGTAACCTTACTGAGATTTATTTTCCAATCACCTGATTGATGTTTTCCGGTAACCTTACCGATGCCAGTAACCTTATTGAGATTTATTTTCCAATCACCTGATTGATGTTTTCCGGTAACCTCACCGATGATAACAACCTTGCTGTTCATTTCACGCATCAGCATACATACATACGCACTAGCATATGCATATCATCTAATGCATTCACATATCACAAAAAACCCAATTTTTATTGGCCATCCAAATCATTTTCAAAGTCAGCTCCCGTCTGACTGTTACATCAAGATCCAGTTCCTGTCTGGTAGTCAGTTCCCGTCTGACTGTTACATCAAAATCCAGTTCCTGTCTGGTAGTCAGTTCCCGTCTGACTGTTACATCAAAATCCAGTTCCCGTCTGGTAGTCAGTTCCCGTCTGACTGTTACATCAAAATCCAGTTCCCGTCTGGTAGTCAGTTCCCGTCTGACTGTGACAACAGCCCAATCTCCGACCCTCGAGTCGTGAGTCTAAAAACAGGTGAATCTCTTTCATGCAGGTACGCTTGTCAGAATCATGGCAGGCAATTCCTTTGGTGCAGGTGAGCCCATCCGAACTAGGGCAAGTGATCTAAATGGTGTAGGTGAGTTTGCGATAACCCTCGCAAATGATCCTAATGGTGCAGGTAAGTTTGCGATAACCCTCGCAAATGATCCTAATGGTGTAGGTGAGTTTGCGATAACCCTCGCAAATGACCCTATTGGTGCAGGTAAGTTTGCGATAACCCTCGCAAATGATCCTAATGGTGCAGGTGAGTTTGCGATAACCCTCGCAAATGACCCTATTGATGCAGGTGAGCTTGTTAGAATCATAATAAGTGATCCCTCTTACAAATCCTCGCTATGTAAGACTCAGGCTTTAGCAGGACGGTTCTTTTCTCTCACACTCGAGCACAAGGTTTTTTCAAACGATACTTCAATTGGGTTTATCACGTTAGTCCCTCGGCAGTGATGTTCCCCAAAATTTCATCAACAACAAGCAAAGGTTCTATCTTTCTTTTCAAAGCTACTAACACATCTCAACTAACAACCATGCATCATTCAACTAACATACTTCATTCATACATAATCCATATGCATACATCGCTCTCATTTATTTTGGGAAGCCTACCGCATCATACATCGCATGCATCATATCATTGCATAAAATTCAGGTTGCCTTTTTAGGCCGTGTTACAACCAAAACACAGGGGTCCCTTTCGAAAGCATCTGCTTCACATCCAAGAAAAAAATGGTATTTACCTTGGGTGGAATCTTCAAGCCCATATCCCGCAGAACATCCTTCCCAATAAGTGCAAATTTCAGGGCATTTCAGTGTTCAATCATCTTCTACCTTTAGACCACGATAGGCAGACGTGCCTATCTGACTCTTCAGGTTTAATAAGATTGAACAGGGGCAGCTGTCATACCCCAAAATTTGCCCGATAAGATCTATATCTTTTAATTCATCAAGGGTCAAAATTAAGAGTCATGGGGTTTGACATTCCTATTGTCAAACCCGCCCTCTTATAAAATATCCTGAGAAATAAATGGGGTGCGATTAACAGGTGTTTCAAGGGTTTCATCATTTGTTAATATTATTTTCTTTTTACTAACATTTGCATTTTTTGGATTATTATTAGTAATTTTTATTACTTCTAACTATTAGTATTTAATATTATTAATTTTATTATTAATATTAATATTAATATTATGTGATATTATTATTAATATTATCTAGAATTAGTACTATTATTTAGGTTAATATTTATTGATTAGGGTTATTAGTTAATTTGAATAGAATAGTTATTAGTTTTAATTATTGTCATTTACCATTATTTTTATTTTTACTTCATTTCTTTTAGTAAATAATAATATATAATTAGTATTTTTTTTCTTAGTATTAATTGTTATTGTTAGGCTAGTAAAATAAAAAAAATAAAAAAAATAATAAAAGAGAAAAGAAAAAAAACCAAATTGGCCAAATTTTAGAAGTCTGTGTTCACTCACGTTCATGGAAAAAGAGGGACCCTATTTGCAAGATCTCCAATATCAGACCAAATATCTCATACAAAGAAATCTATCAAATCTTCCCAAAAATAGGACAATCACAATTGATAGACTAGAATTTTGTTAACCTAATTCAGTGATATATAAAACGGAGAAACAACTGCAAAAAGGGAGGTTCTTTTGGCCTCCAAGGACCAAAATCGGGTTCATAAAATTCCGACAAATAACGAATTCGTGTTCAAGGATAGGGGTTGATTCAAGGCGTTTTGAGGGTCCATATGTGTTCCTGGGATTTGACTGAACGTGTGCCATTCATTCTCCAAAGTCGCAGCATCAAGAACACGCGTATACATCACGGTTTTGTCCATAAAAAAAATTGATTTCGTTCTTATTGATTCATGCGTGATTAATAGTTTCTTATTGTATATTATGATTCATGATGAAGTATGGAACGTGCCTGATGTATTTAATTTGAGTTTTGACACAGGTTTTGGAATTCACCATTGCTAGGTTTGGAAGCTCCAAATTTGGGGGCTCTTTGTATAGGCAAAATTGGCCAAAATCGCGGGTTCTATCATGATCAGAAGAAGATTTATGGTCGGTTAATGTATTTATTTGGAATTTATCTAACATATTTTGAAGGTTTAATTTTGGCAAAGATTCGCTACGCGTATAGCCATGGCTAAAGGGTAGCAGGTTCGTAGCTAAAATTCTGGAAAAAGAAAAGCTCCACGAAGGAGACGAAGCTGAACGCGGGAGATTTTAACCTTTGATTCGTATTTAGTTTTTGTATATATTTATGTGCGTGCAGCTTTGAACAACGAAGCAACTGCAGCGTAGTGGCAAGGCATGCGTATTGGGATCCAAGAAGGCCTGGGTTCGATCCCAGCGCCTTGCATTAATTTTTCCAAATTCTTTGTTTCCTTTCAGTTGCAGATTCCATGTATACATCACGCGCACGTTCACCATGTGCTCTTGTATCAACACCCTTGGATCACATCAAGATCAAATCCAACGCGCCAGAGATGAAGGTGCATCATGGACATTCCTAGGCACGCTGCATAGAATCGAAGCCAGGTTCTTCAATATTTTTTATTTATTTTTTATTTAGATTAATTTGTTATGTTTAAATTAGTTAACTTATTTAATTAAAATTATTCTATTTAACTAGGATTAATGATATGATAAGGATTATGGTTGTAATTATTTAGGATTACTTTCTCGATTATTCGATTTAATCTAAATTTAATTATAAAAACCCTAAATAGGTTTATCGAAGGTATTAGGGTTTACTCAATCCCATTGACCATTAACCAAAGCATTAGGATTAGGTTTTCTAACCAACTTAGCTTCTATCCCAACAATCTCACAATTTTATTCGCTTCGATTAAATCAATTAATCGCGGTGGGTAATAATCAGTTATTCAATTAATTCAAATTCAAATCAAATATAATTAAAATAACATTTATTTTGCTAAATGGTTTTAACCAAATCTATTGGTTACGATGATTAGCATACCTTTTAAAACTCGTTATTATTTGTAATCGAATCTATCGATTATGAGGGATAACGATAAAATCAATAATCAATTATTAAAACACATCAATTTGCTAACAGAGATAATCGAACCAACCGATTAGAATAATTAGCAATGCTTTTATTAATCTGTTAATTATGGTGATCAAACCTATTGATCATCGCGATTAATAGTACAAAAAAAACCAGGGTTGTACGCCCAAATCTAAAAAACACTAAACCACGATACTACGGATGTTCATCCTTTTCAATTGACAACTTTCAAAATCACGATAGGCCATTCAAAAAGCCTCCAAACAATTTCAAATACATTCATAATCAATTCTAAGGCGTACAACCCTGTTCCCGAACTACGTAGACTCTGATCCTCCATAAGGAGGTACGTAGGCACTTGGCAACAAGGCGAGTCCCCTCCCTAAAATCTCAATTTTTCCCCTATTTAATTCCTTAGCTATAAACCTTGCCATAAACCTTTATCTTTAAATGTTAGCCTTCAGGAAAGGGTTGAGGGTGCCTAACACCTTCCCTCGACCTGAATATAGTATCTTACCCCGATCTCTAAACTGCGTAGGGTTTCCTATTCGCCCTTCAGAATAGGTGGCGACTCTCTAAGTTATAATTTTTAGGCAGGTTGCTACCGCTAGTATGTCCATGGTATGGACAAGCAAAGCGTGTGCGTTGGATGAAGTGATCAGATGTATCTGATGGTGACCAGAGCGAGGGAGTATGCCACGTACGTGTTAGAACAAGATTTGTTCTGATCAATATTCTTAGTTTTGATGATAACAAGGATATGAATTTTGTGTGAGATAATGTGGTACTCTAATACATTGCAATTTCCCTTTCAGGAAATATATAAAGAGTATGCACAAATCAGCGCTCAGAAACTTTGTCTCAGAAGGTTCAGCATGCAACATCAGAACATGGTCTGGAAAGACATCAGAAGATGGTCAAGGCAGAATCAGAACATGGGTCTATGGAAGCATCAGAAGAACTTGAGATCAGAAGCAGAAGCACTGAAGTTCTCATGGTATCACGCTCAGAAGCACTTCAAGGTCAGAAGACAAGAAGATGCTTTGCACCAAGCTGTTTGACTCTGATGATATTCAAATATTTATTCACAAACATCAGATCAGAAGAAAGTACAGGTGGCAGGCTACGCTGACTGACAAAAGGAACGTTGGAAGCTATTAAAGGCAACGTCAGTAGACACAGCGTGAACAAGGCTCGAGGTAGTTGACAAAAGCGTGAAACATTAAATGCAATGCTGTACGGAATACGCAAAGCATTAAATGCGCCCAACGGTCATCTTCTCAAACGCCTATAAATATGAAGTTCTGATGAGAAGCAAGGTTGACGATTTGCTAACAATAAGCTTGTTGAAACGCTGTTCAAATTCAAAGCTCAGAAACTTCATCTTCATCAAAGCTCACTACATTGTTGTTGTAATATATTAGTGAGATTAAGCTTAAACGTTAAGAGAAATATCACTGTTGTGATTATAGCTTTTCAGAAGCATTTGTAATACTCTTATTTGATTACATTAATTTGTAAGTAACTAGAGTGATCAAGTGTTGATCAGGATACTCTAGGAAGTCTTAGCTTCTGTCTAAGCAGTTGTAATTAGAGTGATCACGTGGTGGTCAGGATACTCTAAGAAAGTCTTAGCTTGTGTCTAAGCATTTGTTCCTGGAGTGATCAGGTTGTGATCAGGATACTCTAGAAGACTTAGTCGCGGACTAAGTGGAAAACCATTGTAATCTGTTGCGATTAGTGGATTAAATCCTCAGGTGAGGTAAATCACTCCGTGGGGGTGGACTGGAGTAGTTTAGTTAACAACGAACCAGGATAAAAATAACTGTGCATATTGTTTTTATCGTTCAAGTTTTTAGACTACACTTATTCAACCCCCCCCCCCTTTCTAAGTGTTTTTCTATCCTTCAGTACGTACGCTGCAAAACACAGAATCAAAATTATAAAAATAATAAAACGCGCGCGCCCTCTGGCCAATGGGAGGGAGCCACGTCTCATCTTCTTCCTCAGAAACACTTATTACACCGCTCATTTGCAGGAAGCTGTAAAAAGCTTCAATCTTTTACACCTGTGCAACACGAATAGGGGTTAGACGCAAAAGAAATTTGGCGCGAGGTCATGGTTCTATTGCAAATGTTCCACTGATCACAACCATGGCCTAAGTTTGGTCTAATTTTGCCTTAAACAAAAAACCCCAAAATAGAGCTCAAGAACCCTAAAATGGCAACTTCGTGAATACGTGACCAAACCTTAATTAACTATCCAGAAACGATCAGAACAAAAAACCAAACTCAAATATATGATTACATCGTGTTAAATATGCATGTACAATTATATTTTTGTAGGTTTTTGTTTGAACAAACCGTGGGCTTTTAGTGTTTGGTTCAAGGTGTTTTGATTGCTGGAAATGATTGGAATAGTTTCAGAATTACTTGAGGATTGTGTTTGAGTGATTATTTGCACTTGAATCTAGCTTAAACTCAAAATTCGAATTTTAAATTTCTTTGAAAATTTCAAGTGTGATACAAGTATGTTTTTGGTTCAGAATTCGTGTGTGTTTGATGCTGATGGACTCAAGCTACTTATAGGCAATATTTGAGTGCTGCAAACTTAAGCAACCATGCTTTTCTTCCATACTTGAGTGCCTTTGAATCTTTGCATTTTTTATGAATAAAAGCTTTTAAAATCTTGGCCATGGCTTCAATTTTCTTCACCCCTCTTGCCATAGGTCTTCTGTACCTCTATGCTTCAGAATTTGGATCAAACTTGGTGACTCATGCTAGAGACAAAGCATTGGATCATTATCTTGGATCATTTCTTTTTTAATTTAACTTTAAATGAAGTAAAATTAAATCAAAAAAGAAATAAAAATGTCATGGGCCTAAGAATTGGTCGTGGGAGGCCTTAAACATTATTAGGAACATCTTTGGATCACAAATGCTTGGGCCCTTTTGGAGAAAAAACAAATTTGATCAATGTTGGTTTCATGCATTTTCCCAAAAAATGACCAACTTCAACAAGGCATAATTCCCTCAATTTTGATCATATGAAGGAGTTCATGTACTTTTTAGAAACCTAAAGATGTCCTCTACAAGCTGCTTTGGAAGCTTTTTTGCATTTGGAGAAGTTATCTTGATGTTATGGGCTTTGACAAAAAACTGCTTTTTGTTGACTTTGAAAATGACCTGTAATGTCTTGGCTCATATTTTCCAAATGGTAAATCCAATGACCATGGGACCAATTTCATTTGAAAGATAATTTAATTTCCTTCAAAATAAGCTTTGGTTGGAATTTTTCGGATGAACGAGGAGAGAGTTATGGCCGGTCAAAGTTTAGTTGACTTTTTAGGAGAAAACCCTAATTTTGAAACTTAGAGTTTTGTCGATTTCTGAACTTTTCTTGATGAATTATGATCAACCATTGATCAAATGATGAATCTTTTGACAAAATATGGATGTTGACAAAAAATTTCATTTTTTGACTGTCTGTTGACTTTTCGATCAAACTGGTCGTCTGTTGACTGTTTGAGCTGTTGACTATGCGTCTGAGCGAATCGAAGTTTGAAAATTTGTCTGGTGGTACTTTGAGACATATGGAGATCCATGAAATCCATTTGAGGTCTCAAAAAACTTGTTCTCCTAAAAAAACAAAAACCCTAGTTAGGGACTATTTGTGTAGGAGACAGTTAAGCGTACCTGATTTTTATGCAGTGTTGAGTCTCTGCTGATCATGTGATTATCAGAAAACTTCTAGAACAAAAATCTTGGAATTTTGAAATGCAAAAGATTAACTTGACTGATGGTACAAACACGGAGAATCGTGCTGTCAGCGGGTTTGACTGTTAACTGGCTGTCCGGGCATTAACGTAACAGTTAAAGTGAAAACTTAACAGTTAAAGTTATTTTTTCTTTTTGTTTTTGTTGTGTTAAATGGTGAAAAATTATTTACATGAGTTGTTAGAAAAACACAAGCATAATAAATAAATAAAATATACTGTACGCGAACGAAATTACCGATAATGAAATTGAAAAGGATTTAATGCACAGAAATAAATATTTAACTAGCAATAAACACGCATAATATTATCTCGATAATTAAACGAAGGTACAACAGATAGTACAATATTTAATACTGATAGTACAAATATTACATAAAAATATAGCGAACAGTACGACAAATATAATGAACAGTACGTTATTTGAAAGCGAAAGATACGACAAACTTTAAGTATGACGATTAAAAACCCATGCTATAAACAACAATATATAGATGTACGGGAGTGAAAGCATCCCAGGTCCGCATTTTTCAGGACTATGTAGACAGAAAAAGGACATGATCACCACAAAAACAGTGATGACAGCAAGAAAAAACGTATCCACCCACTTTGCCATTTTTGCCGGGGAAGAAGAGAAAATAATTATGAGATAGTGTGATAGAAATTTGGGAGATGAGTGAAATTTGATGTGAGATTTTATGGAAAAAATGAGGGGTATCTATAGAGTGAAAAGAGGGATGGAGACGTTGGGGAATGAAGTGGTACCGTACAAAAAAGGAAAGTTTGATAGAAAGTGTATGGTAGGGTTTGAAAAGAAATATGTATAGAATAAAGTTAGGGTTTGATTTGAAAGAAAAATATTTGAAAAGAAAGAAAGATATTTGAAAACAATAATATAGTACAAAAATTAGTGGGGAACAAAACCAATAAGAATTTAATTGCTACCAGTACAATCTGAATCCCTGGATTCTGCGCCTGCAAAATTTGATTATGTACCAATTGCGTCATTATTATTTATCTGAAAATAAATCTCAAATAAATAGCGTGTGAAGTGATAAACAGTATTTGGCGTTTGTGTAAGAATGAATTTAACAGCGAACCAAAATACCGTATAAAAATATTCTAAAAACCGAGTATTCATAAAATCAGGATATTTATGAAATAAAATCCAAGATTATATAAAACTCTAAATTTTTAGATAGAGGTCTGTTGTCTTCTCCTTGAAAAAAGATGCGGGCAAATTTTGGGGTATAACAGATACCATCATGATCCTCGTTCAAAAACGAGCAAAATCCATGTTTACATCTTTAAGTTTGGTTGAGAAACGAAAGAGATAGGAAATTCAAAAATTTGAAGCTTGAGGTTGAAGATGAAGATGGTGGCGCCATTTTTTTGAATTTCCCAGAAACGAGTTTATTTTATTTTGAATGATAGGTGTGTCACTTACGAATTCATCGTAGTGTCCCAATGGTTACAGAGCGCATCCAAACTCTTGCCATTCCTTAGGTCTAGGGTTCGATCCCCCCCTCAGACCTTTTGTTTCATTTTATTTTTTTTCACTCATTTATGAACTTGTTTTGAAATATAATGACTTGGAGGTATTCACATAACAAGCTGCGCGCTTGGTCCAGATGGTAAGTGTTTTAGCTAGCAACCTAGAGGGCGTGGGTTCAAGCCCTTTAGGAGACAAAACCTATTTTTTTAGCTCTTTTCTCATTCAATTTCTTCACAACTTCAACTAATTAATTCACCTATCAAATTAAATCATTTTCACTTGATTTTTTCACACATTTCTTATTTAATATATCTATTTTAAGGATATCCAAAAAAATCACAAAAAATATATTATTTCAATAAATTTTAATTAGGTTTAAAATCATATGTTTTAAGTATGTTTCAATACTTTAAAAAATATAGTTTTTATTTGATTTTCAAAACTTAATCTCTTGCACCTATTTTTGTGATAAAACCCTAAACATTTAGGTCTTAATTAGGTGAAGGCTTTGCCTTTATCATAATTAAGTTGACTTTTGTCAATTTTCAAAAACTGTATTTACAAAATCTCCTTTCTATTTTCAAAATATTCTTCTGGTATTTGAAGGGTATTATTCCCGGTGAAACTCTTCAGATACCTATGTGACCTTTGTCCATCTTCACTTCTTCTGTTTTCAAAAACCTTTAACTGTTTATCATAAATATCAAACTGTTATCAATAAATTGCTGGTAAGGCTTTGTACATACTTCTTCAAAGGCCTCCACTCCATCCAGGTTAGGCTTTATAGCTTTCATTTTACAGTCTTTATTTAAATTACTGTCAAATATAGAACTGTTTATATATATTAGAACTACGTCTGAGTGTAAACCTTAGGACAGTTAAACTATATATATTATAGGAATATGGCCTAGGATTGAGAATGTCTTCCCGGTGAAGGCTCTTTCCTAATTAGAGATCTGTAGTTCAAACCCTCAAGATGAATTATTCCCGATGAAACATCTTGAAAAAAACCTTAGAACCCAAAATAGGACACATCCACCCAAAGAGGAATTATTCCCGGTGAAACCTCTTACCCATTTGCTAAAACCAAAAAAGGTTCAAAACCACATAGCTTTCTCTTGTGCTATAACAAGGACCCTCGATTAGCCTCCTCTTGGGCTTTGTACAAGGACCCACAGGCTTCTTAAAAGCATTCCCAGCTTCCTCTTGAGCTTCTATACAAGGACCCATCAAGTTTCTTATAAACATAGGAACAAGTCTTTAGTTACCTTTTAGCCTATCCTGGTGAGTTTCTTCCATTCTTTAAACCAGACTTTAAACAAGCTAAGATTTGTCTCAATCTCATATTGAGTACACCTTTTGGAATGAGAGACATGGACAGTCTCTGTCACCCTTATCTTCATTAATTTCCTTAGCAGAGTCTAGGATCCATATTTGCTTATCCTCAGCAAGAGTCAGCCTTAATCTTGGGCTTTAAAACAAGAAGTCTCAATTAGATAATCTTTCTGCCATAATTAAAAACCCCTGGAAAGGGTCAGCCTCCAAAATCACTCCTTTAAATCTAAAATCCCTGGAAAGGGTTAGCTTCCAAAGATCAGTCTTTTTAATAGATAATTTCACCAGCTGAGTCAAAATCCCTGGAAAGGGTTAGCTTCCAAAAAATTAGTCTTTTAATAAATAAATCTTCCAGCAAAGTAAAAAGTCAGCCTCAACCTTGGGCTTCATACAAGGCATGAAATAATAACTTCCCCAGTTAAAAGTCAGCCACAACCTTGGGCTTTGTACAAGGCAGATAATAGAGTCTCCCCAGTGAGTCCTTCACCATCAAGTAGCCACAACCTTGGGCTTTGTACAAGGCAGATAAACCACATCTCCTGTGTCAAAGATTCTTAACCTCTAGGACCTTTTCCCCATAGAGTCATCCATACTCAGTTTCTTTAAGAGTCCGCCACAACCTTGGGCTTTATACAAGGCAGAAAACAATGTTTTCCCTAGTCAGAGTAGCCACAACCTTGGGCTTCATACAAGGCACAAAATAGAGTCTCCCTAAGTAGAGTCAGCCACAATTCTGGGCTTTGTACAGAACACCAAATAAAATCCATCAAATAAACACTCTCCAACTAGAGTCAGCCTCAATTCTGGGCTTTGTACAAAACACAAAAACTCTTTAGTTTAAATCCATCCCCAGTGGAGTTATTTCCCAGAGTCAATAAGATCAATCAATCAAAAAGCCTCAAGCTTGGGCCTCATACAAGCCAGCTAAAAAATCAAATCTTTTATACAGTAGATAGACATAACTTATCTCTATAGAGAAAATCACATTCAATCAAACAAACATTTCAATTTCAATTTTAAACATTCTCCCATTTAGGACTCTGAAAGGCATGCTCTGAGGCAAACAAACCCAAACTTGTACACTTTCCCTAATTTGGATGAGAATCCTTCTTTCATTTAAGAGGCATGTTGGCTGTCATACTTGATCAACCAAGTAGGCTCCCTCTCTTAATGAAATGAATTCAGCTTTTCTGTCACTTTAAAAATGTTTGTGGTGGAATAGTAGAAATACCTCTCTGTAAAGATGATTTCATGTCTCTTTACTGTAAACAGAGATTCAATTCAAACCTTCAACCTTGAGCTTCAAGCAAGGCACCAAAAATATACTAAAATCCCTAATTAGTTCCCCGGACTACATTAAGCTCTGACTTCCACTAGGGATATGTACGCATGAGGTTCACAAGGAATCTCAGCGAGCTAATAAAATACCAAAAACAGTCAGTCTGTCTATCTTCTTTTAAATCAATTCAATTCCATCTCCTAACACAAAGGAGAAACTTTCCCAATAGCAAGCAACAAACACAATAACGTTGACACAGAGAAGGTTCCCGTAGAGTACTACGGATATGTAGGGTGCTTAAACTCTTCCCTATGTATAACCGACCCCCCGGACTCCAGAATTTCTAGTCTAGGTGAATCCCCACACTTAGCAAACTCCTAGGGTTTATTTGAGATCTTTTTCCCCTTTCCTACTCGTTAGGATAATTAAAAAGTTCGTGTGATATCGTAGGATGAACTGAAACAAAATTCATCCCGCCGCGGGAGCTTCCTCCTTTCAAATTTCGCGTGAAGGGTCTCGCGTGCCGTCCTCCCAAGTGAAACGGGGAGGTAAAGAAAACGACACCACAACTGGCGACTCTGCTGGGGATTTCGAATAAAAAGAGGGGTTACCTTAAAGTTTAGGATTCACTTAAATGTTTTCACTTGTTTGATTTGATTGCTTTATTTTAAAGGTTGTTTTGGGTATTCTGCTGTGTGAAAGATCCTACACTCGGATCTAGTGTACCTTAGGTATGTGGCAAGAGACCAAGGAGATTGTGCGACATGTATCGTTATGGTTGATCTGGTGGCCACTGTTAGTGTGACACTTTGGTTTGTCCTGATGGCCCTTGAAAGTGATCGAGGAGACATTTGGCTACCGCGTGGTGTCATTAAGCACTAATTCGACCTTAGAACCTTAGTTGAACTTGACTTTGGCCTATAGGAAGTAGCGAGATGGCTGGCTTTGGATTCCTGACTGAAGCCAGTTGATACTCGATGCTACACTCATTGAGATTGGACTCTAGGGATGTTTTTTGCTGGCCGATCGAGTGCCATGTTGAGATAATGCCCGCGAGAAAGATCAGGGATATGAGCACCATAGAACCCGATCTTTATCTAGGACAGGTTGAACCAACTAAACTTCAGTGGGGAGGGTACTTACCTATGGACTCCATACAAGCCTTTAAACTTAAGGACACTTGTGTGACTTGCTTGTGTGTGCTACTAACCCTTTGATTTCCTTGCAGGTCTTATCGTAGGACTTGTTTGTCCTTACTGTCTTACGCTTTGCCTAATGTACTGCATTCGCATAACATCATGACATCATAATATTGCTTGTTAACTAACCCTTTCAAGGATCTTAGGAATTTAGGGCGCATAATTTCAGGTGCCCTTATCAAGGACTGAATTCCCAATCAAGGGGAAAGGGGATTTATTTTCCTCTAGCCATATGCCTTCTAATTCAAAGACAGAGTACCTATCAAGGGGCAAGAGGATTTATTTTCCTCTAGCCATGTACCTTCAAATTCAGAGGTATCCTGAATCAGAGGCGATGACCCACTCGATATGGTGAGCTTGATTCCCAAAGAAGGACGTCCCAAGACGAAAGTCCGAGTTCTTCAGACAAAGCTGTGACCGATCAATTTCTAAATGTCATGAACTAAATTTCCCAAAGATCATTAAAAATGTTGCATTCGCATTCATAACATCGCATAACAGGTTGCTTACAACAGGTCTCTCATCTTCTCTCGCTGTTTATCTCAGCATCATGAATCTCGAGCGATCCGTCAGAAATCTTCAGGCTTAGAACAACCAGTTCCAAGAGATGATCCTTAACTTGGCCAAGGGGCAAGAAGAATTAAAGGCACTGCTGATCAAGAAGGAAAAGGATCAGCATAGGCAACAAGGCAGTCAAGATAATCGGAAATCCAAACATAAGCGATCATTTACTCTGTTGCACATGCCGCTGTCTCAAGTTTTGCAACAACTTCTCAATCAGAACTTGATAACCCTGTTGCCTCCATATTTAGTTCTTGCCAATCCTGCTCCTGAGCACAAGTCTAATGCAAGATGTGCTTATCATTCGAACATTCCTGGTCATGATATTGAAGATTGTGGACCATTGAAGCATAGGATTCAAGATTTAATTGATGACAAGATCATTGATTTCAACTCACCTGAGGAACATCATATGGCTAATGTTGTGCACAATCAGAAAGGTCGTAATGAATGCAATCAATCTGTTGGGGCAGTTCTGATCTCTACACCAGTTCCACAACAACGACGCAAGCCAGAGACACCTAAGCGTCAATTCACCAAAATTAACATGTCATTAGATCAAGCATTGCAACATCTTTTGAAGGCAGGAATGATCACTGTGAGGGATCCTCCTCAACACATGAACACTACCTCTTCTAAACACAATCCAAACCTGCGATGTGCCTACCATTCCAATAGTCCCGGTCACGACACCAATAGCTGTTGGGCATTAAAGATTAAGATCCAAGACATGATCGATGCTGGTGAAATTGAGTTCAATCCTTCTAAAACTCCTGTGGTGATCACTGCTCCCACGCCTAGTCATGACAAAACTGATTTATGTCCATAAGGATGAACTTTTTGATCATTAGACTTATTTTCATGTGCAATTTCTATTCTGTTTGTTTAAACATTCGACTTATGATAGATATTATCTGTTTTAATAATCATCATCAGTGCATTGTGTCGCACGCTCGCGAAAAATGAACAGAGTCGCCACCAATATATTTATCCCATAAGGGAAAGGAATACCGGATAACCTACAAAGGAAGGAACAGGGTCTTGCGACCAGAGAATCAAGGTACGGGAGTCGGTTACGCGAAGGGAAGGTATTAGCACCCCTCACGCCCATCGTACTCGATGGTATCCACCTATGTTTGTTTCTATCTAAAGGGTGTGTACTATGTCTATGTCTAAATGCGAAATGAATGCAAAATGTAGGGAAAAGAAAGAATTGTACTCGCACGGGCCCTACCCCGCTGCCTACGTATCCTTTTCAGGAATCAGAGTTACCGTAGCTCGGCTAAAGATTTTCTGTTTGTTTTGTGTTTTTTAATTGGGCGGAGTCAACGTTCACGTTCTTGCATAAGGGGACAGACCTACGATGCGTACGAACGGAAATGACATTGCCCTTAGGTGCCAACGAGGCAAAAGAAAAAGAAATGATTGGTTTGTGTCTTTTAGGATAGATGAGTGATGAACAGTTCCCAATACCGGGCCACTCACCACTTTCTCTACTTTGCTTTAGTCTGAACCATTATTAGATGTTTTAAAGTGTTTTTGGTTGTGTATTTTTTAAGGGAATTTACTTTGCGATC
Source organism: Vicia villosa (assembly GCF_029867415.1). Taxonomy (NCBI): domain Eukaryota; kingdom Viridiplantae; phylum Streptophyta; class Magnoliopsida; order Fabales; family Fabaceae; genus Vicia; species Vicia villosa. The sequence continues at coordinate 109,082 of NW_026705824.1, read as the reverse complement.
CGAATCACATACAATGTATAATGATCGAGAAGCAGATTAGAGAATGAATCCCACTCACTTCCATCCCATTATGTAATGTTTGAGAAACAGATTAGAGAATGAATCTCACTCATTTCTCTCCCATTAATTAATGTTTGAGAAACAGATTAGGGAATGAATCCCACTCGTTTCTCTCCCATTAAGTAGTGACCGAGAAACAGATTAGGGAATGAATCCCACTCGTTTCTATGCCACTAAGTGATTGAGAAATAGATTAGGGAATGAATCCCACTCATTTCTCTATCACTTGCTTAATGTGATTCGCATCTTCCGTTTATTAATGTTTTAAAGAGTTGAAAAGGAAAAAGAATGCAATAGGGAACTAATCCTAAATTCTAATCTAAGTCATTCTATTCTAAGTCTAAATCCTAATGTTACCATGGGATAGATTCTAAAAGAAGCATACAAGTGGTATCAACAAAAAAGGGCCTAAGATAAGGCCAAAAACAAGTAACCAAAGTCACACAACAATTATACACAAATAGCATGAAAATGATACAAAAGCATAAGAGAAGCAATTCAAGTATTAGTACAAAAATTAACTAAAAAATACTATTATTTTTATGACCTTTTTATGAAGGAAACTAAATGTCAACATTAACCTAAAAATTCTATTATTCTATGAGTTTTTTTTACGAAGGAATTCTAAGACTAAAATTAGAAAATAAACTCTCACAAATCATCTAAAATCTACCTAGAAAAATGATGATTTTTATTGTTTTTATAACCTAAAAAGGAATGGCAAAGGAAATCTAAATCTATTATCAAAATGTGAGCCCAGGGGGTGTATTTGAATTCAAGGTGTGCCAAGAGCAGGGCGCATAGCCTAATCCAGATTGGCCCAGCAGCAAAGTTTTTATTGTTGTTCAGTCTTCAAAAACGCGTATGGGCTTTTAGTGGGGTGAGTTACCAAATTCGGATGGCCCAAGGGTATCCACATTCAGACTTTATGACCCATTCAATTTCCATTAATCCTAGTTAATTCAATTAACTATATCATTTCATTCCAATTAATCACTAATCAAACACATTCAAACCTTAGGCTACTCAATTAAATCGTAAAAACTTTATGATAATTAACACATTAATTTTGGGAAAGAAATTAGAAAAGGATTAGGTCAAAATGTGTGACCTTTGAAGTTGTTCTCTAACTCTCCCTCTCAACGAACTCAACGGCGCGGTGGAGATCTCCGATCAACCTTCGAAGCGTCGCCGTAAACAGAAACGAAATGCAACGATCTCCTCTCTCCGATCATACTCTCTCGGCTCACTCCGCGTCTCACTCCCTCGTCTAAGGATTCGGTTCCGATTCAGCTACATTCAATGTCACGCTTCGGTTTTCTCGTGTTTTCAATTTCGCTCTCTTCTTCTCGTTTCTAAAGCCTCATTTGCGGTGTGTAGGCGACGACGACCATAATGGAAGGATGACTGATGCTGTGCGTGGTGACGAAGAGTTAAAGTTGAGTGAATGAGGAAGATTGAAGATATAATTGAAGGCGGTGATGATGAAGATGTTCCAGATCGAATCAGAGAGAAAAAGATGAAGGTTCTTCTGTTATGAGGTTAGCCCCAATCGATTTCCTTTTTCGTTATCCGATTTTCTTTTCTTCCCGTTTTCTTCTGAATTCTCTTCGTGATCTCATTGTCGACACGGTGTTGTTTGTGATGATGAGGCTGGATTTTCGTTCTTGAAGATTATCGAAGATATGATGCTGAAGGTGATTGAAGAAGATGAAAGAATGTGAAGATGGTGTGGATTGAGGAATGGTTGAATTGAAGGGGAGAGATTGAAGTGTGTTGTGGAGATGGTGATGATGAATGAATCGTGGAAGTGAAGAGAGTGAATGATGGTTGCAGAGGTGGTTTTGAAGATGATGAATGTTCAGAGATGATGAAGAAAATGGGGAGAATGAAGTGAAGTAGATGGAATTGTGGAGAAATGGGGATGGTGATGAATGAATTGGAGTGTGAAATCTGTTTCTGTTAGACTGTTATGGTTAGTTACTTGGCAGTTAGTTAGAGTGTTATGTAACTGATTTTCTGAAAGTTAGTTGGAGGTTGGTTTGGATTCTGTTTAGTTAGTTACAAATTCTGTTGGGGTTAGTTATAGGTAGTGAAATGTTAGTTAAAAAAAGTTAGTAAATTCGAAACGAAGGCTGAATGCTAAAACTGAAACTGGGTGTGGCTTTGTATCTAGACTAGCATGGGTCTTATTTCCCTTTTGTACTGGACTGGTTTTGACTTGCAGCTTTGGTAGCATGGTTAGTAAGCTTGGTAGGGATTCTTATGGAAGGCTCATGACTGTGTGTATTCTGAACTGGTATGGAATTATTCACTTGTCTCTTTTCTGGAAATAATGTGAAAGGATTTTGTATGACCATTTCTGATTTTTGCATGATGATGAGGATATATGTTGATTTTAAATAGAACACATGCTAATGTAGATCCCGTATGATGCAGGTTATAAAGGCTAGTGGGAAACCTGTTAGAAACAATAGGAGTATAGTGTAACAACTAGGTTAGGAATTCGAATTGTTTTTGCTTATTGAATTATGCAGGGTCTCCTTTGATGTTTTGCCTTGAACTGATCTTGGTTGGTTATTTTTCTGGACTGGATTTGTGTATCTGATATGAATTCCTTTTCTTTTGACTGAGCTGCTGTTACATGGCCTTTTGACTTTATTTTGCTGTCAAGATGAACACTCCGAGGCTCCATATGTCTTTTTCTCTGAACTTCAGTGTTTTGGTATGGCGTAGCAAAGTAGGTGTGAGACGAACCGGTTTGCATCAGTTTGTATGGCAAGTATCAGCAGGTGTGGTTTGAATTGGATACAGTAGGTGACTTTACAAGGGAATGTATGAATGGCAGCATGGTTTGGACATTTGATACATGAATGCATGGCAAGAGTTTGAAATTGGCAAAGCTTGGCTTGATAATCATGGCTGTTCGTGGAGTTTGAAAATGGTGTCAACAGGAGCACATGGTGGGATAGATCTTGTATTTTCCATCCTAGGCTTAGACATGTTTTATAACCTTTTTTATTTGTGACTTTACCATTGTGTAATGAAATGTTACTTTGTAACTTGCTTGATGTAACTCTGAGTGAAGTTGTATGAAGCTTGCCTTCTTGTTTTCCTTCTTGTTTTGTTCTTTTATAAATTGAATACCTTGAATCTTTGTAATGCCAACGTTTTCATTCAAATGAAGTTTGAAACTCCTTTTCCTTCCACCTTTGAATTTGACTTTGATTCCTCAAATATTTATAAATCCAATTATGCACTTTTCTTCTCTTGCAAACTCGAATAGGCCACAACATGAAGTGAAAACCATCAACGATTCAGGTAGACTCAAGTCAAAATTAATGGATCAACACAACTAATTTTGTAATACTTCTTCTACAACCTTTATTAAGAAATCCAAGCAAACAATAGTTGAATCAAGATAATTTGTATCTCAAGCAAACACCACACAAAACTAAATGACATAATCATCGCCACATGTTGAGATATTGATTCAAATGCCTTGTTCCATGAGTAGCAAAAGAGGACTGAGCGTGAAATGTATGATCAAGTCATTAATAGCTCAAGTGTTGAGAAGCAGTCCATGATGATTATAAGACCAAACTAATTCATAGGAAAAAACTCCAGTTTTACAACTTCAACTGAAAAAACCCTTAGAAACCTCAGCTTCAACTCAGTGGATGTAAACACCTTGGAAATAAGAAGTCCCAAAGTACCAATGAAACCCTAACCCTTCAAGATCCTTGATCCCGTGCCAGATTTATTGATTAATGGTGCATGATCTATGTTAATGCCCTAATGGAAAGATGCAGATGAAATGAGGAACTTAAGCCAGTTAGAATTGAAAGGGTAGGACAAATTTGGGGTATGACACATTGCATATGTTTGTCTTGAATAAATTATTTCGATATCACTCATTTAAATTGTGTCTTTACTTTATTTATGTTTTGTGATGATCAACTCCTGCTAAGCTGTAAGTCTTTTGAGGGAGGATGACGAAAACGATACCGCGACTTCATACAGTATGCTTTTGAACGGACTATGCTGACGATGTACAGGCATTATTTCAATTCCTAAACAGTGGAGATATAAGGATGTTAATCCCCCGTCAACCCCTTTGAGCCTAAGGCGTAGAATGTTTCTTTCTCATACAGATTAAAACCCTTAATCATAACTTGGGGCAGGGTAGTTACTTAGTTAACTCAGTCATGCCTGTACGCTTTTACATAAATATTGATGGTTACCAGTAACCGTTAAGTCATACAGTCGACATCTATCAAAAGGAAAAAGAACGGTTAAGTCAAAACCTATGAAGGAGACTTATCGAAAATCAAAATATATCACTGACTGTAATCTTAAAATAAACAGTTATGGCAAACGTTAGGGACAACAAAAAACCAAAAGAGGTTGTTATAAATCCTCGACAAAAAAATTACAAAAAAAGGATGACTTCCTTTCCAAATAAACTTACAATGCCTTAACCATCATCAAATGTCAGAGGTATGACTTCAAGACCTGCTAGAACTTAAATGCAAAGTTAGTTGAGCATAGGATCGAAGAACATCACAAAGATTAGGATGGGTACGAATAAACTTTGAGCCACTATCTTTTGTTTCTTAAACCGTGAACCAAAGCCACGTTACAACCCTTGAAAGTCCTAACTGAAGCATGGTTAGTTCGAAAGCATGCTGTCATCAAAAAGGTATCCGGACTCCTTAAGGTTTACCACAAATGCTGAGTTGATATTTCGTTTTTACAAACATCACGCTTTTACATCTCTCGTTTTAATGTTTTAAAAAAAACAAGACAGACATATGCATTGCATCTCATGAATTCATTATTAAACATATTTTGCTACATAATTTCAAATGTTAGCATCGGGAAGAATTTGCACAGGGTACAACTAATGACTAAAAGTCATCCCGACAGACGAGGCCACTTTAGTAACAACATCTCTTACGTCTGACTCAGTTGATTAGAAGTCAATTAATACAAGGGACATGACATGTTTTGTCCAATCAATCTGGGGCAATCAGGTGAAGATTCCAAGAATCTCTTAGGAATGCCAAACAATCAGGGGCATGCATGCAAGTGGGTCTGAAGCTACTTCCCAATCAACATGGGGCATTGTCTTAAGTCTATGATTGCAGGGGGAATGTCATCCATAATACACATCTCATAAAGTCCTCGCAAGGCGAATCTCTTCAAAGTCCCTACTAGCAGGAGCAAAGCTATGCAAGGCCTTTTTTTGACATTTCGATCAATACACATTGGTGTGTCCCAATCAACATAAGTCCAGGAATGGCAAGTACTATAATCACTGGGGGGCAATGTTCAAAGCATCCATGCTTTCCCACAGAGCCATTGTCACAGGATCATATCCCCACAAAGTAATCTTCAAGTAGCTATCTTCAATCCCTCCTCCAGCATGGCTTATTCATCTCTCTTATCCCCAGCCAGGGTGCATCAAGGATCAATCGTTCAAATGGCTCTCATCCCCAAGCAGAAATCATAAATTCCTAGCTGAGCATCTTCAAAACAAGATTAGACATCAAAATCACAATGATATAGAGATTTATTTTCTCAAGCAAGAAAAATCACTAATATACTCCAGATAGCATAAACATATTCATACATTGCACACATTACTTCATAATAAACATACAAGTTTCTCATTTATTTTGAGAGACTCGTCATATAATACATGCATCATGACATTGCATAAAGACTAACTTTACCTTTTTCAAAATACAGGTACCAACAGATAAACAAAATCTCCAACCTTCAAAGATCGAAATTCATCAATACAAACGGTGGAGATGATCATTCTAAGATCTAAATTGGTTACCCCACAAGGTGCCAAGACGATCAATAATTAAAGATCTAAACTCATCAATACAAACGGTGGAGACGATCATTCTAAGATCTAAATTGGTTACCCTACAAGGTGCCGAGACGATCAACAATTCAAGATCTAAATTCATCAATACAAACGGTGGAGAAGATCATTCTAAGATCTAAATTGGTTACTCCACAAGGTGCCGATACGATCAACAATTCAAGATCTAAATTCATCAATACAAACGGTGGAGACGATCATTCCAAGATCTAAATTGGTTACCCCACAAGGTGCTGAGACGATCGACATTACAAGATCTAAATTGGTTACCCTACAAGGTGCTGAGACGATCGACATTACAAGATCTAAATTGGTTACCCCACAAGGTGCCGAGACGATCGACATTCTGAGATCTAAATCAGTTACTATACACGGTACTAAGACGATCGACGATCCAAGATCTAAATCTATCCTCACAACGGTAGAGACAGTCATTTTCTTAAGATCTAAATCAGTTACTACAAAAGGTATTGAGACGATCGACATTTAAATCAATCTAACAAGTTAGGTGGCATCTTTAAGCCCACTTCATATTTTTTGTTGATGGCATCTTTAAAGCCCATCTCCAACAGACACTTCTCAACATACTAAGCTCAGATGCAGCCTAACGTACGACCCACTCTGGTATTTCTCAATACAAAGGATTTAGTCTAGAGTACGACTCATCCTATGATACAACCTGACGTACAATGTATTCTGACAATTATCAACACAGGGGACCTGGTCTAACGTACGACCTATCCTACAGCCTAACGTACGGCTTATCCAGACATTTATCAATGCAATCGGACCCAGTCTAACGTATGACTCGTCCTAAAGTACAGCCTAACGTACGGCTTACTTATCCAGACATTTATCAATGCAAATTGGATCTTTAAATAGGGTCCCACTCAAGATGACATTTCTCATAACATAGGTGTTAAGAAATTGGAGCATTTTTTGAGAGCCAAGCTATGACTTCTCCATGGTTCCAATGGCATTAAGATGGTCATACGAGAACTCCATCCTATAAAAAATAATGTCTGTCATACCCCAAAATTTGCCCATCATATTTTGACTCACATGACTTTCTAAAGGGCATGCTCATCCTTCTGCTAAGCGAAAGGTCCCCAACTAGGGTTTTGTTACTTCTCAGGGAAAAGAGATTTTTGACACCTCAAGTGGACTTCATGGCTTCCTATATGCTTCAAAGAATCCCCATATTAATTTTCAAGCTTGGATTCACAAGATTGCTCGGTCAATGGCTCAAATGATCAACAGTCGACTAGCTTGACCTAAAATTCAACTATGGTCAAATCACAGTCAAAACTCCTGATTTTTGGTCAACATCAACATTTTGAAGTCACATTCATCATTTGATCAAGGTTTGATCATGATTCATCAAGGAGAGTTCATAAATAATCAAAATTCCAAGTTACTAAATTAGGGTTTCGAGGAGAAAGTCAACCCAACTTTGACCAGTCATATCTCTCTCATACTTTATCAGAAATTCCCCAACCAAAGCCTATTCTCAAGGAAATTTTATTCTCTACAACTTTGATGTTGGGTCTAAAGTCAAGAAATGCACCAGTTGAAAGATACAAGCTAATACATTATAGGTCCTTTTGAAAGCCCACAAAAAGACACTTTTTCTCAAAGGATGGTAAATGAACATGGTAAACTCAATGAAGGTGAAACCAAAAGGATATTTTAGAGGACTCTTTGAGCTTTCTAAAAAGTACGAGAACACCTTCATATGATTAAAAATAAGGGAGATGTGCTTGGTGCAAGTTGGTCAATTCTCAAGAAAAGGGCAAAAACCTAATTGGCAAATTCTCAATTTTTGAGTAATGGGCTTTTGTTTCTTAATTTCCCACGTGATACTAAGCCCAAATGGAGTCCAATGATCAAATATTATTATTTTTATGATATTATTTTATTTATATTTGATTTTAATCATTTAATTTCAAATAAAAATCAAATAAAATCGTAAAATAAGCATATAATGATCATTCTTTTTTTTATTAATTTAAATCAAATCCAAATCATCATCCAAGGGCTCATGATACGTAAAAGATGGCATGAAAATAGATTTTGACTAAAAAAGAAAGTTTTGGTGTAACAACCAAATCAAATTCTTTCTAATCAAAAGAATGATTTATTTCCAATTTCATGAACCCTAATTCACACTAACATATATAAGGATCGTGCTCATAATGTAAAAGGGATGAAGAGGGCAGCCTCCATAACACTTGCCAAATTTCCAAACCCTTGAAGGAACTAGGGCACGAGAATTTTCGTTTCACAGCAAGTTCCAAAGCAAACAAATCGTCCCAATCCACTACTGAGGTATTCAGGGGTAAGGTTGAATCATTATCTAAGCTTCATGACACTTAAAACGCATGCATCACGTTCGCTATATCAATACATGTTCTGATTTTGGTTATTTATATTTTAGCTTGTTGTGATTAAAACTAATTATATGCTTGAGTTCCTAATGCTATTCAGAGGAGATTTGAATCGTTTGTGGGAAGCTTTAGGGCCTTAAACGAAAGACGCCATTGTTAGGGCTCAAAGAAAGTTGCTTTCGTTTTCATCAATCCAGACCATTCCAATCAAAGCCAACATCATCATTCTGTTCAGGGGAGATTTTTTAGGGGATCTGGGCGTCCTTGATTCGTTTCTAACGCGTGTTTTTTAAGGTTCAAAGTGCAGGTGTGATTGAAGAAGGGACCTGCAGAAAAATCCGCAGGTAAAAGCATGGTTAAAATCGCAAGAACTTCCGCAGGTGTCCACGTGGAAGATGATGAACATTGGAGTTTGATTCGTTGACCACACACGGCGTAGCACAATTGGTCAGTCAACAAAACCACTCCCTCTCTCCTCCAGCGATTGGCCATAACGATGCTCAGTGGGGCCTTCTGACTTTTCTTTTTTTGCTATCCCATTATTGTCAATTTATTATATTTATTATTAATAAGTTAGTTAATTTACAGAAATCATTAACAGAACAATTGGCAAGGGAGAGTGGGGATTTTTTGAAGACCTGGGTTCGAATCTGACCCAGGCTATTTATTTTTAACAAATGTTTACCTGCAGATCCCATACATGCACCTACTTATCTATACGACGCACCCTCAAGCATCAACCAGTGGATCCACCGCGACCAAATCTGAACGCCAGATACACGCTACTCCACGGTGCACCATCAAAAAGTCACCACACAGAATCAAGCGTACAACTCGGGGCTGGACCTGATCCCTTGCTTTTCACACCCTCCCATTGTTTGCAACAGGCCCATTTACTTTCTTTTTCCTTTATTTCATCTTTTTTAGTTTATTTTCTCTAACTTATTTTTGTTAATTAAAATTAACCAAATAAAAATCACAAAAATAAAATCAACTAGGATTAGAATTAAAATTAGGTCTAAACTAATTTTTTTTATTATCAACTAATTTAATTTAGTATAATTAGGATTTCAATTTATTTAATTAGGATTTTAATTAGTTAAAGCCTATTTAATCTTTTAATTAATTTAAATTAGGTTTTAACCTTAAAATTCAAACTCTAATTTTCTCCCGATTTCTTTTCTCCCGATTTCTTTTCTCCCCTCATACTCCAATGTTTGACGCATGTTTTTTTTAATTGTTTACTTATTTATTTAAATACTAGAAATCGATGTATAGGTTGCAATGATATTTTGTAATAGCGTAGGAACTTTATTTTCTGCTTTTTTCTTTCTGCACCTATATAAACTGCTTAGATGTATGCTAATAGGATTGTATGGCCAGATTTAAAATCAATCGTTAGCTCACTAATTTTCCAAGATGAATATCTGAAATTAACACACTCATTTTACTGTTCACACACTCACCTTTAGGGTTTCCCCTCTTCTGTTGCCTTTCGGAAAATAATAGTCAAGTCCCTCGAAGCATAGGGATGCCTTAGCCTATGCTGCCCTCGATTCAAAATCACCACGTCCCTTCGATTTAAAGATCATAGTCCCTTTGATGTCGCCTTTCGGAATAAATGATCTTGTCCCTCGATTAAATGGTGATAGTCCCTGGCTAAGGTATCCTTACATGTTGCCTTTATGACTATTCACATCTCATAGGACTTCCTACCCTCTTTATGGTATGGATAGTCGCTATGGTGATTCGATGACCCTTCGATGACCCGCACATCCAATGCATAGGACTACCTACCCTCAAATGGTATGGATAGTACTATCGTCCAAGGAAAACTTTAAAGTATGGGAAAGACCTCTCGAACTTAGGGTAGGTATCTCTTAAATGCTTAATCACAACAATTCAAATCAAATGCTTTTCACACCATGTTTTTTAACATTGTCTTTTCAGACATTTCAAAATCAAACTGTTTTTCTAAACACACACGACACTTTTCAAACATTCTAAAACAAACAAAGTGAGCTAAGCAATTAAGAGCCCATGGATAACCATGGATGAAAGGGTGCTTACACCTTCCCTTTGCATAACCTACCCCCCGAATTCAATCTCTTTTCAAAGAAGGTCTTTCCTGTTCTTTTATGCCTTTCCTATGTGGATAAAATAAAAGGCGGTGGCGACTCTTGCTCACCGCAACATTTGTTGTTCAAATCTAAAAAGTCAGTTCACCGTATTACAGAACTGGCGACTCTACTGGGGACACTTATAAAAAGAGGGGTTACCTTAGAGATAGTTCACTTTAATAATTGTTTGTTTGCTTTATTTTTCAAGGTTGTTTTGGGAATTAAATGAAGGACGAATCCTATACCCGGATTCAAGTACACTTAAGATAGGAGTGGCATAGTCATGGCGACCTCTTTCACATATGTGGGAGATGAGTAAATATGAAGTTCACACTTGAGTTAGGACTCCATAGATATATGCACACCTTTCTCAAATGAGGGAGGTCTATGTATGTAACTGTGGGTGCGTCGGAGCTCAAGGACCTTTAGTTACCCTTAATCCATCTTGGCCTTTAGGAACGTAGTGGGGGGACTACTCTTGACAAATGTTGAGAATCTAGTCGCTACCCGATACTACAATTCAGATAGGTTCTTTCTTAAAGTATCATTGCATGATGCGAATGTATCATGTCCGAGGGTACTTTAGAAGGGCTGACAATTCTGAATAACTGGTAGAACCCGTTGCTGATTTCACCTTATCCATAGAAGTACCTTTGGGAAGGGTAGTTACCTAGTCAAACTCCATGCAAGCCTTTAAACCTAAGGAAATTTGTGTGACTTGTTTGTGTGTGCTACTAACCCTTCTATTTCCTTGCAGGATTTGATTGTAGGACATTTCGTCCTTATTACCTTATGCTTTACCTATCGTATTGCATTTCGCATAACATCATGACATCATAACATCACATGTTAACTAACCCTTTCAAGGATCTTAGGAATTTAGGGCGCCCAATTTCAGGTGCTAATTATCAAGGACTAAATTCCTATCAAAGGGCAAGAGGATTTATTTTCCTCTGGCCACATACCTTCCAATTCAAGGACTGAATTCCTACCAAGGGGCAAGAGGATTTATTTTCCTCTATCCATGTACCTTCAAATTCAGAAGTACCCCGAATCAGAGGCGATGACCCACTCGATATGGTGAGCTTGATTCTTAAAGAAGGACATTCCAAGACGAAAGTCAAAGCTGTGACCAATCATTTTCTAATGTCGCGAACTAAATTCCCTAAAGATCCTTGAAAACGTTGCACTTGCATTCCTAACATCGCATAACAGGTTTCTACCACAGGTTTCTCACCTCCTTGCTGTTTATTTCAGCATCATGAATCTCGAGCAATCAGTCAAAGATCTTCAAGTCCAGAATGCCTAGTTTCAAGATCTGATCCTGAACTTGTCCAAGGGGCAAGACGAGTTGAAAGCACTCCTAGCCAAGAAGGAGAAAAAGTCCAGAAGATCTGCGGGTGTCCTTAATATGGGAAGAAGATTCGGAGGTCCGCTCAAGAAGGCTGAAGAAGTCAAGATTCCTGAAGACAATGACAAAGATGACATTGCTAGCATCAAGACTGACGCAAAAAGTAATCATGATTCTGTCAAACCCTCTGAGGAAGATTACTACTTCGAGGACGAATATCCTGATGAGAAATACCAAATGCTGGAAGAGCGCATGAAAGCTATGGAGATTCAGAAAGTACCCGGTTTGGATTTTGAAGAACTGGGACTTATCTCAGGGGTTGTTATCCCTCCAAAGTTCAAGACTCCGACCTTTGCTAAGTACGATGGAGTCTCTTGTCCTAAACTGCACTTGAAGTCGTATGTGAGGAAGATTCAACCTCATACTGCTGATAAGAAGCTTTGGATCCACTTCTTCCAAGAGAGTCTCTCTGGAACTCAACTCGAATGGTACTATCAACTGGTAGGTACCAATATCCGTACTTGGGAAGACTTGGTTGTTGCTTTCTATAAGCAATATCAATACAATGCTGATCTTGCGCCAACTCGTACACAATTACAAAGCATGTCCATGGGACCTAACGAAAGCTTCAAGGAATATGCTCAGAAGTGGAGAGACTTGGCTGGTAGAGTTCAATCCCCTTTGGTTGACCGAGAGTTAGTTGACATGTTTATGAGTACACTGACTGGTCCTTTCTACAGCCATCTACTTGGAAGTTCTTCAGCTGGCTTCACCGACCTCATACTGACTGGGGAGCATGTTGAAAATGGTATCCGAAGCGGAAAAATTCAAGTGGCTACATCTTCTGGTGCTGTAAAAAAGCCATACGATAGAAAGAATGAATCCAACACTGTTGGGGCAGTCCTGGTCTCTAGTCAGGCACCAACGCAACAACCACAAAAAGATCAACATAAGCAACAAAGTGGCCGACGTTCCTGGAAATCCAAACCCAAGAGGTCGTTTACTCCACTGCATGTGCCATTATCTCAAGCTTTGCAACACCTGCTCAATCAGAGCCTAATAAATTTGCTGCCTCCATACTCAGCTCCGGCAAATCCTGCTCCCGGGTACAAGCATCATGCAAGATGTGCTTATCATTCAAACAGTCCTGGTCATGATACAGAAGATTGTGGACCGTTGAAGCATAAAATTCAAGACTTGATTGATGAAGGAGTTATTGAATTCGGCCAGCCAGAAGAGCCTCATAAAGTCTAATGCATTGATATCCAGAAGAATGGCTTTTTAGATCATTAGTTTATTTGCATTCGCAATTTCTTTCCCGTTTGTTTAAACATTTGTCTTATGTCAGTCTCTATTCATTTTATAATAATCATTAATGCATTGCATACGTTTGTCTTGACTTATCTATTATTATTATTTCAAAACTTTGCTTTTTTACTGGGTTTTCTTTATGATATTCAACTCTCGCTAAAGCTATGAACCTTTTGAGGGAGGATGACGAAAACGATACCGCAACCACATACAATATGCTTTTGAGCAGACCGTGTACACGATGTACAGGCATTGTTTCGATTCCCAAACAGTGGAGATATAAGGATGTTCATCCCTAGTCAACCCCTTTGAGCCTAAGGCGTAGGAGTTTTCTTTCTTGTACAGTTTAAAACCCTTAATCATAATCTAGGGTAGGGTAGATTCTCAGTTGACTCGATTACGCCAGTTGTTGTTTAACACAATCAGTGATGGTTCCCCGTAATCATTAACACAGGCAGTCAATATCTATCAAAAGCTAATCCCGCTAAGTCAAAATCTATGAATCAGACTTAGACAAAATTAAGACATCCCGCTGACTGTAATCTTAAAAAAATTGTTCAGGCAAAAGTAGGGATATAAAAGTCAAAAATAGGTCACTACAAATCCTCGACAAAAATATATATTACAAAAGAAAAGGAAATAGATGACTACCTTTTAAACAAACTTCACGTTTTTGAACCATCACAAACTGTCAGTATTACAATTCCAAAGTCTTTTGGAGCACGAACGCACAGTCAGCTGAGCATAGGACTGAAGAACATCACGAAGATTGGGATGGGTACAAATATACTTTGAGCCATTATCCTTTGTTCCATAAACCCGTGAGCCTGGCCTCGTTACAACCTTTGAAAGTCCTAACTGAAGCATGGTTAGCTCGAAAGCATACTGTTACCAAAGGTATCCTGACTCCTTAAGGCCTACTACAAATCCTGAGTTGATATCATGTTTTTACAAATATCGCTTCTTACGTCTTTTGTTTTACTAAAAACGTTTTTAAACTTCAAGACAGACATATGCATTGCATTTTTATGAGTGTCATTATAAAACAATTTTGTCTACGTAATTTCAAATGTTTGACATCAGGAAGAATCTGCATGAGGTATGACTAATGACTAAAAGTCCTCCCGACAGATAAATTTGCAGAGACGTCTCGTACGCCTAACTTAGCCAGCTAAAAAGCTTGTATATACAAGGGGCATGGCATATTATTACCCCGTCTACCAGGGGAAATATGGTCACGATTCATAGAATCCCTCAAAGGCGCGGAATAACCAGAGAAACTAGCCCATCACCGGGGGCATGTTGCATTAGTCACAAATCTTAGCAAGAGCTGTTTAGCTACTAGCATCAGAGGGTGTCAGTATCTGTCCCTCCTTCGAAGATCTAATTCCAGTAATCTCAAAGATCAAGCATACCAGGTTACTAAATACAGGGGCAGGTAGACTCCCACAAGCGAAGGACCATATATGGTTAAAAAATGTTTTCCAACAGCAAGTACCCAAAGACATGGGGCAATGAAAGGTTGAAATCTCTGGGAATCTTCCCCACAGAGCAGTGTTCACAATATATCCCCACATAGAAAATCTCAAGAAGTTATCTTCAAATAATCTCTTCCCCAACAAAGACGTGGGTCCCCAACGGAGTTTATATCTCCGACACTACCGGTTCTCCGACACAATCTTCTTCTCCAATAGGGTTTGTTCAAAATCACAATCCCCATTAAAAGTTGACACTCACAGCAGAGCTCGAACAGATAGTACATTAGAAGTTACTCTTCTCTCTTGTCCCCGGGATATATCAGGATCAGATCACTCAAGTTATTCTCATCCCCAAGCGGTGATCAAAAATCCCCAATTGGATATCCTCGAACGGAAGATAGTAATTCTCAATCACTTTGTCAGTATCTCCAGCAGTACCCAGAGATTTATTTTCTCATCCGGCAATTGATATACAAAGCTATCAATATGCTTCGACTATATAGTCTATCCTTGCATCATTCACAATACATTCATAACATTCATCATTCTCGTTTATTTCGAGAACCTCACCAATACATGCATCATGACATTGCATAAAACTTATTTTGCCTTTGCAGGTCATTCCACAATCAAAAGAACATTATCATCCAGCTACAGTGCAAAGACGATTGTATCAACAATTCAATCTTAACGCTCATTCAAGACATAAATACGACTCTGATGCTTCATTCCAGGTCTTTCTCCAAAGATGATTCAAAGAATTTCTCATCCTTTATAGGGACCTTTCTAGGTAGTCTTTTCTAAGACGTTTGTCAACCTTTCTAGGTAGTCTTTTCTAAGACGTTTATCAACCTTTCTAGGTAGTCTTTTATATGACGTTTATCAACCTTTCTAGGTAGTCTTTTCTAAGACGTTTATCAACCTTTCTAGGTAGTCTTTTCTAAGACGTTTATCAGCCTTTCTAGGTAGTCTTGTTTAAGACGTTTCATATCCTTTCTAGGAGCCTTTCTAGGTAGTCTTGTTTAAGACGTTTCACATCCTTTCTAGGAGCCTTTCTAGGCCATTCTTGTTTAAGACATGTCATACCTTTCTAAGTTAGTCTTGTTCAAGGCGTATCATAGTCTTTCTCGTTAGTCTTCTCTAAGACATATCTCCACCTTTTTAGGTAATCCTCTTTAACACATTTATCCAATCTTTTCTAAGACATCTCTTGCCCTTTCAGGAACTTTTTAGTTAGTCTTCTCTAAGACAATTCTTCCCGAGCTTTATTTAAAGCCTAACCTTCTTTACATCAGACAATGATTTACCCTTTTGAGAACCTCTCCAACTGGTCTTCTGTAAGACATTACTTCATTTTTTATGAATCTCTCCTTCAGACACAATCAATGCAGCATGTGCTTTAGACAATCATCTTGTCAAACATCTGAATGGCATCTTTAAGCCCATCTCCGACAACATTCTGTCAGCATCTGGATGGCATCTCTAAGCCCATCTCCATCATTATTTCCTGCACCAGCAAGTGCAAATTTCTAGGTATTCTAGTGTTCAATCCTCTTCTACCTTCAGATCACGATTGGCAGACGTGCCAATCTGCCTCTTCAGGTTTAAGAAGATTGAACAGGGGCAGCTGTCATACCCCAAAATTTGCCCATCATATTTTGACTCACATGACTTTCTAAAGGGCGTGCTCATCCTTCTCCTAAGCGAAAGGTCCCCAACTAGGGTTTTGTTTCTTCTCAGGGAAAATAGATTTTTGACACCTCAAGTGGACTTCATGGCTTCCTATATGCTTCAAAGAATCCCCATACTAATTTTCAAGCTTGGATTCACAAGATTGCTCAGTCAATGGCTCAAATGATCAACAGTCGACTAGCTTGACCTAAAAGTCAACATGGTCAAATCACAGTCAAAACTCCTGATTTTGGTCAACATCAACATTTTTAAGTCACATTCATCATTTGATCAAGGTTTGATCATGATTCATCAAGGAGAGTTCATAAATAATCAAAATTCCAAGTTACTAAATTAGGGTTTCGAGGAGAAAGTCAACCCAACTTTAACAAAATCATATCTCTCTCATACTTTATCAGAAATTTCCCAACCAAAGCCTATTCTCAAGGAAATTTCATTCTCTACAACTTTGATGTTGGGTCTAAAGTCAAGAAATGCACCAGTTGAAAGATACAAGCTAATACATTATAGGTCCTTTTGAAAGCCCACAAAAAGACACTTTTTCTCAAAGGATGGTAAATGAACATGGTAAACTCAATGAAGGTGAAACCAAAAGGATATTTTAGAGGACTCTTTGAGCTTTCTAAAAAGTACGAGAACACCTTCATATGATTAAAAATAAGGGAGATGTGCTTGGTGCAAGTTCGTCAATTCTCAAGAAAAGGGCAAAAACCTAATTGGCAAATTCTCAATTTTTGAGTAATGGGCTTTTGTTTCTTAATTTCCCACGTGATACTAAGCCCAAATGGAGTCCAATGATCAAATATTATTATTTTTATGATATTATTTTATTTATATTTGATTTTAATCATTTAATTTCAAATAAAATCGTAAAATAAGCATATAATGATCATTCTTTTTTTTATTAATTTAAATCAAATCCAAATCATCAACCAAGGGCTCATGATACGTAAAAGATGGCATGAAAATAGATTTTGACTAAAAAAGAAAGTTTTGGTGTAACAACCAAATCAAATTCTTTCTAATCAAAAGAATGATTTATTTCCAATTTCATGAACCCTAATTCACACTAATATATATATAGGGATCGTGCTTATAATGTAAAAGGGACGAAGAGGGCAGCCTCCATAACACTTGCCAAATTTCCAAACCCTTGAAGGAACTAGGGCACGAGAATTTTCGTTTCACAGCAAGTTCCAAAGCAAACAAATCGTCCCAATCCACTACTGAGGTATTCAGGGGTAAGGTTGAATCCTTATCTAAACTTCATGACACTTAAAATGCATGCATCACGTTCGCTATATCAATACATGTTCTGATTTTGGTTATTTATATTTTAGCTTGTTGTGATTAAAACTAATGATATGCTTGAGTTCCTAATGCTATTCAGAGGAGATTTGAATCGTTTGTGGGAAGCTTTAGGGCCTTAAACGAAAGACGCCATTGTTAGGGCTCAAAGAAAGTTGCTTTCGTTTTCATCAATCCAGGCCATTCCAATCAAAGCCAACATCACCATCGTGTTCAGGGGAGATTTTTTAGGGGATCTAGGCGTCCTTGATTCGTTTCTAACGCATATTTTTTAAGGTTCAAAGTGCAGGTGTGATTGAAGAAGGGACCTGCGGAAAAATCCGCAGGTAAAAGCATGGCTAAAATCGCAAGAACTTCCGCAGGTGTGCGCGTGGAAGATGATGAACAGTGGAGTTTGATTCGTTGACCACACACGGCGTAGCACAATTGGTCAGTCAACAAAACCACTCCCTCTCTCCTTCAGCGATTGGCCATAACGATGCTCAGTGGGGCCTTCTGACTTTTCTTTTTTTGCTATCCCATTATTGTCAATTTATTATATTTATTATTAATAAGTTAGTTAATTTACAGAAATCATTAACAAAACAATTGGCAAGAGAGAGTGGGGATTCTTTGAAGACCTGGGTTCGAATCTGACCCAGGCTATTTATTTTTAACAAATGTTTACCTGCAGATCCCATACATGCACCTGCTTATCTATACGACGCACCCTCAAGCATTAACCAGTGGATCCATCGCAACCAAATCTGAACGCCAGATACATGCTACTCCACGGTGCACCATCAAAAAGTCACCACACAGAATCAAGCGTACAACTCTGGGCTTGACCTGATCCCTTGCTTTTCACACCCTCCCATTGTTTGCAACAGGCCCATTTACTTTCTTTTTCCTTTATTTCATCTTTTTAGTTTATTTTCTCTAACTTATTTTTGTTAATTAAAATAAACCAAATAAAAATCACAAAAATAAAATCAACTAGGATTAGAATTAAAATTAGGTCTAAACAAATTTTTTTTTATTATCAACTAATTTAATTTAGTATAATTAGGATTTCAATTTATTTAATTAGGATTTTAATTAGTTAAAGCCTATTTAATCTTTTAAGTAATTTAAATTAGGTTTTAACCTTAAAATTCAAACTCTAATTTTCTCCCGATTTCTTTTCTCCCCTCATACTCCAATGTTTACCGCATGTTTTTTTTTAATTGTTTACTTATTTATTTAAATACTAGAAATCGATGTATAGGTTGCAAGGATATTTTGTAATAGCGTAGGAACTTTATTTTCTGCTTTTTACTTTCTGCACCTATATAAACTGCTTAGATGTATGCTAATAGGATTGTATGGCCAGATTTAAAATCAATTGTTAGCTCACTAATTTTCCAAGATAAATATCTGAAATTAACACACTCATTTTACTGTTCACACACTCACCTTTTGGGTTTCTCCTCTTCTGTTGGCTTTCGGAAAATAATAGTCAAGTCCCTCGAAGCGTAGGGATGGCTTAGCCTATGCTTCCCTCGATTCAAAATCACCACGTCCCTTCGATTTAAAGATCATAGTCCCTTCGATGTCGCCTTTCGAAATAAATGATCTTGTCCCTCGATTAAATGATGATAGTCCCTGGCTAAGGTATCCTTACATGTTGCCTTTATGACTATTCACATCTCATAGGACTTCCTACCCTCTTTATGGTATGGATAGTCCCTATGATGATTCGATGACCCTTCGATGACCCGCACATTCAATGTATAGGACTACCTACCCTCAAATGGTATGGATAGTACTATCGTCCAAGGAAAACTTTAAAGTATGGGAAAAACCTCTCGAACTTAGGGTAGGTAGCTCTTAAATGCTTACTCACAACAATTCAAATCAAATGCTTTTCACACCATGTTTTTTAACATTGTCTTTTCAGACATTTCAAAATCAAACTGTTTTTCTAAACACACACGACACTTTTCAAACATTCTAAAACAAACAAAGTGAGCTAAGCAATTAAGAGCCCATGGATAACCATGGATGCAAAGGGTGCTTACACCTTCCCTTTGCATAACCTACCCCCCGAACTCAATCTCTTTTCAAAGAAGGTCTTTCCTGTTCTTTTATGCCTTTCGTAATTGGATAAAATAAAAGTCGGTGGCGACTCTTGCTCACCGCAACATTTGTTGCTCAAATCTAAAAAGTCAGTTCACCGTATTACAATGTCTAAGAAGAGAAACCCATTTTCTACAAAAGTTGATTAAGATCCATTTTTTGAAGAGCCAATGCCACCACCTTCTATAATATTATACATCTCTAATTCTATGGATGTGATTGAAGGTGTGAGAAACACAAGAAAGAGGGTTTGAATTGGGTTGCACCAAATATAATTTTTTTCGAAACACAAACATAAAGCTAACAAGTGATTAAAATAAATGAACACAATTATTTTTATCCTGATTCACTGTTAACTAAGTTACTCGAGTCAACCCTGCAAGGTGATTTGCCTTACCCACAAGGACTTAATCCACTATAATCAACCGATTACAGAAAACCACAATAAGTCTGATCAACCTTGTTGACAAGCCTAACAAATTCGTTGATCCTTAATGTCAAGCCACATACAACCACACTAAGTCCTATTAACCTTGTTGACGACCCCAACAAGTCCGCTGATCCCTAATGTCAAGCCGCAGACAACCACAATAAGTCTGATCAACTATGTTAACAACCTCAACAAGTTCAGCCGATCCTTATTGCCAACCCATAATGACCGTAACCAAAGTCTTCTCGAGAATCCTGACTACACCTAGTCTCTCAAGGAACCCATCAACAATTGTTGATTACAAAGATGTGTATACAAAGATGCCTCTAACAAGCAGATTACACAATGTTTAAGTACATCAACACAAAAGTGTTGATAGAAAGATATGAATAAAAGCTCCTTGATAGAAATACAAAATTATACAAAGAATATCTCAATAGAGTTTTTGCAGCGCTTTGCTGTAGTTTTGTAGAACTGATTCGTTGATTTCAAATTCTTCCAAGTCCTCCTTTTATAACTGAGAAATAGATTCGTTGGAGGGTAGAATAGGAAATATAAAACCAGTTGTTTTGTCCCCATTAGTCAGGGTGGGAATGGTAGACAAAAAGTACAAAAAGGAATGTCCTTACGCCACCCTATAAGAGTATAGGTCACAATGTACTTTGTACTTTTATACTTACCATCTCACGCAAGCCAATCTTGATCTTTATCTTCAAAATATTTAGAGGCTTTTGATGTATGCTGATTGAAGCATGTTGTAGAAGGATAAGAACTTGAGTCTTAACCTAAGTCTTTGGAGTCTTCAGAACCTGTTCAGCAGAACCTTATCTTCAGAGTCTTCAGCACTTGGTCTTCAAAAGTATTGTCTACAGATCTTCAGAACTTCGTTTAGCAGAACCTTGTCTTCAGAATCTTTAGAACTTTGTACAACAGAATCAAAGTTTAAGAAGAACTCCAAAGCTTCCTTGCAAAGTCACGGTCAGAAGCTCTTGTACTTACGTTCCTTAGAACCGTTGCATAAGAAGCATTCCATAATCTTGACTTACTTTGTAACACATCAAAGGTATTCCTCCAAAATGTTAAGTTCAAAACCTAATGACATCACATGTCTTCTTACCAAATTCAGAACCTGTTTAGGAAAAGCTACACAATAGACGGAAACCATTAGATTCCACAATTGTTCTCTAAGATAACATTTAAAGTTATCCTTGTCATACCCCAATTTTTGACCTAAGATACCACCTCATATCATTTGCATATGCATCATTTGCATCTCTAACAAATTGCATAGCTTGTGTTTGCTACTTGTGACTCAGCAGGATTTAATCAGGAAATCACTCATCAGTACAAGTAACAATCAATTAGGGTTTTGTTCTCCCTTCATCTCAAATGAATCATCTTCATCAACAATCAACATTTGGTCCTCAAAGATTCACTTCAACAAGTTCAAAGGCTCTGAATCAACCAAATTAGGGTTTTGACTGAAGATAGCATACTCCTGACTTTTGCTCAGGATTTGACCTAATGATTTGGGACATGATATCAAGACCTCAGGTGCATTATCTTGATCTAATTTATTGGCTCAAGATACCTCCTACACAAAGATTGATCAGACAAATCCTCAGATCAGGGTTTTGAACTATCAGGGACTGAAATCAGGGATCACATTTGGGAAACCCTAAAAATCCCCAGGAAGTCAATCAAAGGTTTCAATCATCCTTAAATAATCCCTATGACAACATCCAATGGAAATTACATCTCAATTCAAGATCCACAGTCATCAATTTCATCAGGTCGACAATTAGGGTTTTTGACCTAATTCACTGAACAACTGACTTTTTTAATCAGGACATGGTGCCACAACTCAAACCATGGCTCAATATCCTCTAATGCTTCAATATGATCCATTCATACCATTCATTTGGTGAGGATAGCCTGTTTCATTTGAAATCTCCAGAAACGCGATTCGTCTGAAAAAGTCAACTGTACAAGATAACCATTGACTTTTGGGGAATTTTGGTCAACCATGACTTTTGAAGTTTTGAATCATCAATATATGATATATGAAGTCATTTGATCAAGAAAAATCAAGAAAATCAATCAAGAATCAAAAAGTCAAAAGTTTGACTTTTCATACTTAGAAAAATTTCTAAGTGTTTTTCATGGTTTTTTCCAAACTTTGGAAGGGAATTTCTCAAAATTTCACCTACAAACTGAAAAAAACTTCCAACATGAAAGTTGTAGATTTTGATCCAATGAACAACTTTGTCACATATAATTTTTTTCCAAAAGATCAACCATTTAAGAGATATGGAGCTTCAAAGTTAGTATCTTTTGAAAATTTTACTTAAAACCTCATTTTCTTCAAAGTTCATGGATCTTTTTCACCCACTTCCTTAAAGATCTTGAAGAAACTTTCAACTAGGGTTTTGAAGTGTGTAATATGAGCTTTCCAAAATGTCCAAGAGCATGAAAAAATTTGAAGTGTAGCTATGGTTTTGAATTTTGACATTAGTGAACTTTTCACTTGAAATTTCATGCCATTTTCACTAAGTTATGAGCCAATTTGCCAAATGATCCAAATAATGATGCATAGAGGCAATAATTGAAGATATTTTTCTGATTTGAGATCAGAATGGAAGAGGATAAGAAGCTTGAGTTTTAACCATGGTTTGGTCACTTTAACCATTTTGCATTAAATGTAAAAGATTCCTTTTTATCTCTTAAGCCAAATCACCAATTCTTGATCAACTTGCAAAGGTCTGAGTTCAGAACTCTTGGCCTATAAATAGAGATGCAAATCACTCTTCAAAACACACCAAAACCTCACAATTATAGGTTTTCTCTCTTCTTTCTTAGAATGCAAATTTCTTAAGTTTCAAAGAGGTAGAAATGTCAACCTCCAAATCCTTGAAGCTATGGCCAAAATGATGATTCTAGCAAACCATAAACACCATATGGGATGTGTTTGAATCACTCATACACCCAAAAACACCTCAAAACTCAAAATCACTACCTCACTTCCATATTTGCATATATTGAACCTTATCATGCCAAAATCCATACCAAGCCATATCTGTCCAAACTAACACTTCCAACACCTCATATATGTCACATATGAACTATCCCAACACTCATCATCAATCAAAAACTTCAGAATCACCAAGCTCGATTCATACTTGAAGCAACTGCAGATCGGGTTCCACCAACTGATCCAGATGTTTTCAATCCACTCCAAGCATCCAGACACCTTCCATATGGTCCATTGAAGCTATCCAGATCATCAAACAACTTCTGTAACACCTCTATTGCAGAATTCGAATCCCAGCTTGGCCGTTTTTGAAGGTAAGTGCTATGAACTTCAAACTCATACATACATGCATCATAAATGAAAAATTGAGTTGCTATCTTGTTTCTGCACTATCACTGATCAATAGCCCTCAATCAATTTCACAATTCATCAATTATACACAATTTCAGATTGAATCATAGGATTAGGGTTCTTCGTGTTCATCAGAAAACCAATGATCTTAGAGTGAAAATAAATGCAATTAAATGATACCATTGTGTTCCTCGTCCAAAACCGAGCAAGATAGACTATCTACTTGATCAAAACAATCCAGTTTCAAAGATTTTCAAAAATCAGTTGAAGGTGTGTTCTTGGCGCGTTTTTTTTGGTTTGAAAAATTCAAATGTTTGTTTTCAAATATAATTAAATGGAAGCGTGTGAATAACAAGCTGCGCGCGCAGCTCAGTTGGCAAGTGTTTTGAGTTGTGAGAGAGAGGGCGTGGGTTCAAACCCTGGCAGGACCAAAACATTTTTTTTGACACTATTTTCTTTCATTTTCTTTAACAACTTCACCAATTAATTTAACCAATCAAAATTCATTATTTTCACTTCATTTTTTGCATACTCTTTGTTTAATATACATATTTTATGAATACCAAAAAAAATCATCAAAAAAGATTTATTTAATACATTTTTAAATAGGTTTAAAATGACATGTTTTAAGTGTTTTTTAATACTTTAAAATATTGTTTTTCATTTGATTTTTAACCTAATCACTTGTAAATATTTTTTGTGATCAAACCCTAATCATTTAGGTCTTAATTGAGTATTAAAATTTGTTTTAACTTAATTAAGTTGTTTTTTTCCAAAAAAATTCAAATCGTTTTAAGACGAGCGATCGCGATTCTCTTTCAAAACGATAAACCATTTCTTTTTAACTGTTGATTAAATCTTTTTGACTAATCAATCAATTTTCAAAACGAAGTGGGGCCTCTCGAATATTAGAGAGTATAAGACCCACTCCTTTTTCCTTTTATACAGTTTTTTTTCTTTAAACAATAAACTCTTTCAAAACAAAAAACTTTCAAACGGTTTTTCAAACCTCGCGTCTGTAATTAAAACAATCAACCATGTTTTATAAAAATACCACGGGCCTCCACATAGGTATAAGTCCCAAGCCCCTTTTGTACATACCCATTCCAGTACATGAAATTAGGTATTTCATTGTACGCCTTTTTGTACATATCTCAATCAATGCGTTTTTTAAACTTTGAATAACAAACCAAAAATGAAGGTTTCTTTAAATCTTCCCAAAAAATACCATGGGCCTCCATGTAGGTATAAGTCCCAAGCCCCTTTGTGAATACCTGTTTACATAACTTTGAATAAATTCAAGTGGACTTCTCCCCGAGTGTGAGTCCCGAGCCCTGTGTATACGAATGGATCATGCTTACAGGTATATTTCCTTCATAAACTCCATTATATACACACACTTTGTCATACATATATATAATTGTTCATACCTGTTCATGTTTGTTCATACTTGTTCATGTTTGTTCATATGTGTGATATGTGTGCCTGTTCAACTTAGTACAACACTAGGTTCCCCATAGCCTCCTATTGGGCTTCGTGCAAAGAATCTCCCTAGTTTAGGTTAGGACATAGAGTATGGTTTCCCGGTGAAATCGCTCTAAGAGCTCAAACCAACTATACCATGCCTCCCCTTGGGCTTTGTACAAACGAGTGTCCCTCCCATAGCCTCCTCTTGGGCTTACAATGCAAGGACCCTGGATTGTCCCTCCCATAGCCTCCTCTTGGGCTTACAATGCAAGGACCCTCGGATAGCCTCCTCTTGGGCTTCGTACAAGGACCCACGGGCTTCTTATAAGCATCCCCATAATCCAAATCAAATACCCTAGGAGATTAGACATTTATCATCTCTATGATAGGAGTATCTCTTCTATATCATCACAAACAATCAAACAATCAATCAATCAATCAATCAAACCTTTTTGCCACAAGGCTGGCTAATCAATCAAACTGTTTTACCACCGTACTGGCTGATTAATCAAAGTTTTTGTCACAAGGCTGACTTCATTGAAACTTTTGCCACAAGGCTGGCTGATTAATCAAAGTTTTTGTCACAAGGCTGACTTCTTTGAAACTTTTGCCACAAGGCTGGTTAAACAACAAAAACATCTTTATCATTCTAAGCACCCTCAGTGGCATGGCCCCGAGCTTATAATGAAAAGATTTTCAAACAAAAAACAAACAGATGTATGTGATGATATAGATTAGATACATCGAACATTTAGATGACATTTGTCTCTTTTCCTTTGCTTCCACTAGCATAAGTGGGAACTACGATTGCTCTGACTTTCTCAACATCCCTTTGAGAATACGTAGGCACAAGGTCGATCCTTGGCGAGCAAAACAAAACAAAAAAAACCATTCAAACCTTAGCACCCGTAGACCCCGAGCTACAGATGCTCTGATTCCCTCTAGGGGATATGTATGCAGAGGATCGCGATGATCTTTGCGAGCATAATCAAACAAACACCTTAGGTCCCACCTACTTCACAACAGAACCTCCACCGTAACATAGAATGAAAAACAATAAAGAATCCTATAGAGTACTATAGATACGTTGGGTGCTAATACCTTCCCTTTGTATAACCAACCCTCTTACCCAAGATCTCTCCCCCCACTTTTAGGTTATTGCAGCTTTTTTCCTTTTCCTCCTTTGGAAATAATAAAAAGTTTGGTCGAAACAAAGAAAAATCATTTTTTATGAGCACTCGAGCCCAAAGAAGGCATCAGGTGTCTCATCCCACAAAAAAGAGGAACAAAACGATTTTTCGCCCGCGACAGAAAAATGGCGACTTCACTGGGGACCATCTTTTTATTGTTTCCAAAGGAAGGGTTATTTCTAATTATTGTTTTTTAATTTTTGTTACATGTGTGATTCTTTGGTTCTGTTACTTGTGTGGTTCTGTTACAAGTGATACATTATGGACAAATCCTAACCCGGATTAAGTACACATAAGAAATTAGGTGGAGGGTATAGTCATGTGCAGGCGCACGTGAGAATCCTTCCGCTCAGTGGAGGTTCCTTGTTGGTAATATATGTTTAGCATGTTTCGTAGCGAAAACATTATTGCTGCATTGAACTGTAGAAGCTGAGTTGGCCGTAGAACCCCAACCCATCCTGGCCTTATTAGGACGTGGTGCAGAAACGATCCAGGTGAAGACTTGGATAGTTGTCATGCGGAGAACCACACTCAGACGAGTTTTTCTTGAGAATATTACTGGCTCATGAGATGAATTGTGGAAAGCCGGTAATATCCGAAAGAAAAATGTAGACTCTGACGTATCAGTAGAACATGTTGTACAGGTGATTAACTAGAACTATCCCATTTTTGGTTCTCTGACCTCATGCTCGTGACGCTGGACCTTTGAACCTATGTGTTACCATGTTTGTGTTACCATGTTTGTGTACCATGTTTGCGTTACCATGTTCGTATTACCATGTCTGTTTTACCATGTTTGAATATGTGGCATTCATGCATCCACGCATGCATACATTCATTAGAAAACCCATCTTTTTCCATAAAAAACATGATTTTTTCCAAAGATTTAGAGAAATTTTCTTTGCAAACATTAGGATTAAGTTATGGCAGAGGTAAAGAGGCATACCAAGAAATATGGTTTCAAAGCGCCTGATGTGGGAAAACTGATAGAGTTATCATCTTTTGTACAAGATCCTCCAGATTTTAGGAAAAGTTATGGAAAGCTTTTGCCTATCCTGAATACTCATGTTGATGAAGGACTTCTCAAAACTCTGGTTCAGTTCTATGATCCCGTCTACCGTTGTTTTACCTTTCCAGACTACCAGTTGGTACCGACCTTGGAAGAATATGCCAATCTTTTAGGTATTCCTGTGTCTGACAAAATACCCTTCAATGGTTTGGAAGCCATTCCTAAGTCACACGTCATTGCGGCAAGTATCCACTTGAAGAAATCTGAAGTAGAAAATAATTGGACTACCAAAGGAAACCTCCCAGGTTTAACTTCACACTTCCTGGTAAAGAAAGCCTTTGATTTCATCGAAACTGGTAGCATGATAGCCTTTGAAGCTGTACTAGCCTTGCTCATCTATGGGTTAGTTCTGTTTCCCAACGTCAACGACTTTGTTGATATCAATGCCATAAAGATCTTTCTGATTGGAAATCCTGTTCCGACTTTGCTTGGTGACATGTATTTCTCTGTTCATCATAGGAATCGCCAAGGCGGTGGAATCATTGTTTGTTGTGCACCTCTGTTGTTCCAATGGATTGTTTCACACTTACCTGAGTCTCCTATTTTCACAGAAAACCGAGAAGGCTTGCGTTGGCCTCGAAGACTTATGTCTCTTACTAATAATGATATCCGTTGGTATACCTTGGCTCACTGTGGTACAGAAACCATTGAAAGTTGTGGAGAGTTCGCCAACGTACCCCTCATTGGTACACAAGGAGGAATTAACTACAATCCGATTTTAGCCCGACGACAACTCGGGTATGCAAATTCAACTAAACCCTTTGGTCTCGCAGTGGAATGCTACTTTTACAAAGAAGGGGATGATCCTCAAAGGTTGAAAACAAGAATGGTAAGAGCTTGGTACGACGTCCGATGGAAAGAAAAAGGTGAAGCGAGAAATTGCATTGCCGTGGACACCTACACCTGCTGGGTAAAGAAAAGAGCAAAGGAGTTTCAAATGCCTTATGTTTATGAAAAACCCATGTTCCCTGCAGTATCTCAATTGCCCAACATTCCCACTATGGAGGAATACCAAGACACTTTAGCCAAGATGAGGATAGAGAAAGATGCTTGGGAAGAAAAGTTTCGTAAGACCGATGTGGAAAACAGAAGGTTGAAGAAACGAGTGAAAGATCACGAAGAAACTCTTTACCGTCAAGATGGATGGCTCATGAGCAAAGATGAGAAGATTCGTCAGAAAGACGCTGCAATCAAAAGGTACATCAAAGAAAGCAAGAGAAATCTTGAAGGTTCAACAAGCAACGCTCCAACTCCTGACGACTGGAAGAATGTGATTGACAAGCTGAGGACCGAAAAGGCCAAGTTGAAAGCTCACTATGGGAAAGAAATCATGAAGCTCAAGCTGCACAATGCATTTGGTTCTTCGTCTGATGAAGATGCTTAGGATTGTTTAGCTTTTTATTTATCATTTGCTTTTGTAAGGAGCTACGCTCCAATGTTGTAACATTTCCCATTATTGCAATAAAAAAAATGAATGAATAAAAGATTTGTTTGTGTTCAAATGTTTGCAAGAAAATAATCTTTAAAATATTTGGAAAAATCATAAATTTCTTTTTGCATACATCATTCTGCATATCGAGTCTGTTGTATAGAGTCTTATCTTTTGGATCTTTCTCCATTAGATCGTCAAGCTGTCGCGTCTCAAAGTTTCTCGACCGCGCTCGCAATCAGATCACAGATACAATACTCGTTCAAGCAGAAGAAGAGTAATGGAACACTCTGAACAAGAGAATATTGAGCTTCGTGGTACAGTGACCACCCTTCAGGAAAAGTTGGAAAGTCTCACTACTCTGGTTGACTCCTTAATGGCCGCACAGAATCAGCCGCCGCCACCAAATAGTCAAGCAACAGTGACATCTGAAGTCACTACTCCAGTCTCTACAGTTGCATTCAGCATTCCATCTTTCTCCATGCCAGAAGGTTGGGGCACGCCTTTCAGCTTCGATACAGGTTTCCGCCATAATGTTTCTGGGGTTCAAACATCCACAACTGAAGCGCCCGCTGCACAAAGTTCACAGTTCACTCCAAATCAGGGGGTAACTTTTTCTCAAGTCACTATGGCACTTTCTCAACCCACTATGACGGTTCCGACTCCTATGGTTCACACTGTTCCTTACGGAGACAATGATATTTATCATGATCAGGGTGATAGCACAAATCAGCGAAGCCTTGTAGGAGATCTCCAAGAACAATTCAACAAGATGCAGCTGGAAGTCAAAGCTATTCGGGGAAAAGATTTGTTTGGAAAGAATGCCCAGGAACTATGTTTGGTTCCCAGTGTACAGATACCTGCTAAATTCAAGGTCCCTGACTTTGAGAAGTACAAAGGTAGTTCTTGTCCACAAAGCCATCTTGTGATGTATGCCAGGAAGATGTCTACTTATGCAGATAATCATCAGTTGCTTATCCATTACTTTCAAGACAGTTTGACTGGTGCCGCACTGAAGTGGTACACAGGCTTGGATAGCACTAATATTCGAACATTCAATGACCTAGGTGAGGCCTTTGTCCGACAATACAAATATAACTCGGATATGGCTCCAGACAAAGATCAGCTTCGATCCATGGCTCAGAAAGACCATGAAGCTTTCAAAGAGTATGCCCAACGATGGAGAGAAACTGCTGCTCAGATTAATCCACCGTTAAAAGAGAAAGAGATGACAAAGATCTTCTTGAATACTCTCAGTCCGTTTTATTATGAACGCATGATTGCTAGTGCTCCAAGTGATTTCACCGAAATGGTAAACATGGGGATGCGTCTAGAAGAAGGAGTCCGAACCGGACGTCTAACTAAAGAAGGTGGATCTTCAAGCGGAACCAAAAAGTTTGGAAGTGGTTTCCCAAAGAAGAAAGAACAAAGTGTTGACATGGTATCCCAAGGGAGGCCAAGAGGAAACGTCAATCGTCAACGACAGGTTGCTGCTATCACACCAGTCGTTAACACAACACCAAATCCGGGATTTACTCCTCAGTTTCAGCAACAACAGCCTCGACAACAGGCTCAGCAGCTTAACAATAATCAGAATCGTGTACAAAGAGCTCCACAGTTTGATCCGATTCCAATGACCTACACAGAGTTGTATCCTGCTTTGATTGAAAGAGGTCTTGTTCAAACTAAAGCACCACCACCAGTACCTGAGAAACTCCCATGGTGGTACAAAGCAGAGGTCTCATGCCCTTATCATCAAGGAGCACCTGGCCATGATCTTGAGCATTGCATAGCTTTGAAATATGAAGTTCAGAGGTTGGTTAGATCTAATCTTCTCTCTTTCAGAAATTTGAATCCAAATGTGCAAGCAAATCCGCTGCCCAATCATGGAGGGCATGTTGTAAACATGGTGTATGGATGTCCTGGTCCGTACCGAGTCTATAATATCAATTTCTCAAGAGCCGATTTGGTACAAATGCACGCCACTCTCTGTCGAGGGCCGAGTTTTCGCCAGCATCAATATGGTTCCTGTAGCATATGTTGTGTAGATCCTCATGGATGTTCGATTGTGAGAAGAGATCTCCAAGTGTTGTTGGATAATGGTACTATTCAGATCTACAGAAATAGGGATGAAAATGAAGTTAACATGATAGGATGTTATCCGCATGAGCTTTTAGTCTCAGATATCAACTCGGAAATGCCTACAGTTAACGTCATCGTTCCTCATTTCAACATGCCTGAGCGCGTGGAAGTTACTTACAACAAGCCGAAGGTTCCTGTTACTCCTTTGATCATTTGTCTACCTGGATCTGTTCCTTATGACTCTGACAAGGCAGTTCCATACAATTACAGTGCAACAATGATAAAGAATGGACAAGAAGTTCCTTTACCTACTCTCTCATCCGTTATAAACATTGCTGATGTAAGTCGTGTAACAAGAAGTGGACGTGTGTATACTCCACTACCTCCAAAGCAGCCTGTTACTCCTGCAACTGGGCAAAATCCTGTTGGTACACCAGTGGGGAATCCTGTGGAAACTCCTGTCAGTAATACAAACACTGATGTTGGTCAATCCAGTGGAACCAATGTCAATCCTGACTTTGATGAAATTTTGAAGCTCATCAAAAGAAGTGAATACAAGATTGTGGATCAGCTTATGCAGACTCCTTCAAAGATCTCAATACTTTCATTGCTGTTGAATTCTGAAGCACACAGGGAAGCCCTGATGAAGGTCTTGGATCAAGCTTTTGTAGATCATGATGTGACTGTTGATCATTTTGATGGGATAATAGCCAACATAACAGCTTGTAACAATTTAAGCTTCTGTGATGAAGAACTCCCCGAGGAGGGTAAAAATCACAATCTTGCTTTGCATATTTCTATGAACTGTCAGTCCGACTCTTTGTCCAATGTGTTGGTAGACACCGGATCTTCCTTGAATGTGATGCCAAAGACGACTCTTGCTCGCTTGTCTTATCAAGGAATGCCTATGAAGTTCAGTGGTGTGGTAGTCAAAGCATTTGATGGATCGCGAAAATCTGTTATCGGAGAAGTCAACCTTCCCATGACAATTGGCCCACATACATTTCAAATCACCTTCCAGGTCATGGACATTCAAGCTGCTTATAGCTGCCTGTTAGGACGACCATGGATCCATGAAGCAGGGGCAGTTGTGGTGGTCGTTTTCTTTACCTCCCCGTTTCACTTGGGAGGACGGCACGCTAAACCCTTCACGCGAAATTTGGAAGGAGAATGCGCCCGTGGTGGGATGAATTTTATTTCAGTTCTTCCTACGATATCACACGAACTTTCTTATTGGTCCTACGAGTAGGAAAGGGAAAAAAAGATCTCAACTAAACCCTAGGAGTTTGCTAAGTGTGGGGATTTCACCTAGACTAGAAATTCTGGAGTCCGGGAGGTCGGTTATACATAGGGAAGTGTTTAAACACCCTACATATCTGTAGTACTCTACAGGAACCTTCTCTGTATCATTGTGTTTGTGTTTGCTGCTAATGATTGGGAAAGTTTCTCCTTTGTGTTAGGAGAAGGAATTGATTCGATTTTAAAAGACAGACAGATAGACAGACTGACTATTTTTGGTATTTTATTAGCTCGCTGAGATTCCTTGTGAACCTCATGCCTACATATCCCTAGTGGAAGTCAGAGCTTAATGTAGTTCGGGGAACTAACTAGGGAAATTAATGTTTTTGGTGCCTTGCTTGAAGCTCAAGGTTGAAGCTTGGAATTAAATCTCTGTTTATAGTAAAGAGACATGAAATTATCCCTACAGAGAGGTATTAGTACTATTCTACCACAAACATTTTGAAAGAGTGACAGAATAACTGGATTCATTTCATTCAAGAGGGGGACCTTACTTGTGTGTGCAAGTATGCCAGTCAGATGCCTCTTAAATGAAAGAAAGATGCTCGTCCAAATTAGGGAAAGTGTACAAGTCTGGGGATGTGCCAGAGCATGTCTTTCAGAGTCCTAAATGGGAGACTTTGATTGAAATTGAAATTGAAATGTTTGTTTGTTTGAATGTGGTAGAGTAGTAAAAATATCTCTCTATGGAGATAAGCTATGTCTATCTACTGTATAAAAGATTTGACTTTAGCTGGCTTGTATGAGGCCCAAGCTTGAGGCTTTTTGATTGATTAATTGATATTATTGACTCTGGTAGATGACTCCATTGGGAATTAATTACAGGGTATTTTTGTGTTCTGTACAAAGCCCAGAATTGAGGCTGACTCTACTTAGGGAGACTCTATTTGTGTGCCTTGTACAAAGCCCAAGGTTGTGGCTAACTGTTGAGGATAATTGAATGACTGACTCTATTTTATGTGCCTTGTACAAAGCCCAAGGTTGTGGCTGACTCTAGCTAGGGGGAAAACATTATTTTCTGCCTTGTACAAAGCCCAAGGTTGTGGCGGACTCTTAAATGAATTAAGTATGGATGACTATATGGGGAAAGATCCTAAGTGTTAGGAATCTTTGACACATGAAAGATATGGTTTATCTGCCTTGTACAAAGCCCAAGGTTGTGGCTACTGAGTGATGAAGGACTCACTGGGGAGACTCTATTATCTGCCTTGTACAATGCCCGGGGTTGAGGCTAACTGTTGACAGGGGAGTTTTATTGTTTGGGTGCCTTGTATGAAGCCCAAGGTTGAGGCTAACTGTTTTTGTTGGTTTTGACTCTACTGAGGAGATTTTATTTATTAAAAGACTGTTTTTCTTTGGAAGCTAACCCTTTCCAGGGATTTTGACTCAGCTGGTGAATTTGTCTGTTAAAAGACTGACTTTATCATGTTTTTTGGAGGCTGACCCTTTCCAGGGATTTTGACTCTTTGGGGAAATTATCTCCTAAAAGAATGAAATTATTTATTGATTTAATTTTGGAGGCTAACCCTTTCCAGGGGTTTTGACTTTTTTGACAGATGTTGGAGGCTAACCCTTTCCAGGGATTTTGATATTTTAGACAGATGTTGGAGGCTAACCCTTTCCAGGGGTTTTGATAAAGTGATTGATTTGGGTAGCACTCCATTAATTATTAAGGGATGAAAGGATTGGCAGAAAGATTATCTAGTGAGACTTCTTGTTTAAAGCCCAAGATGAAGGCTGACTCAATGCTGAGGGTGACCAAACATGGATCCTAGACTCTGCTAAGGAAGATTGATGAAGATAAGGGTGACAGAGACTGTC
The DNA here is from genome assembly GCF_029867415.1 of Vicia villosa. NCBI lineage: Eukaryota > Viridiplantae > Streptophyta > Magnoliopsida > Fabales > Fabaceae > Vicia > Vicia villosa. The sequence goes on along the minus strand of NW_026705824.1, from coordinate 75,210 downwards.
CATGTCTCTCATTCCAAAAATGTACTCAATGCAAAATTGAGACAAACTTAGCTTGTTTAAAGTCTGGTTTAAATTGGAAGAAACTCACCAGGGTAGGCTAAAAGGTGACTAAAGACCTGTTCCTATGTATATAAGAAACCTGATGGGTCCTTGTATACAAGCTCAAGAGGAAGCTGGAAATGCTTTTAAGAAGCCTGTGGGTCCTTGTACAAAGCCCAAGAGGAGGCTAATCGAGGGTCCTTGTTATAGCACAAGAGAAAGCTATGTAGTTTTGAACTTATTTTGGCTCTAAGCAAATGGGTAAGAGGTTTCACCGGGAATAATTCCTCTTTGGGTGGATGTGTCCTATTATTTTTGGATTCTAAGGTTTTTGCCAAGATGTTTCACCGGGAATAATTCATCTTGGGGGTTTGAACTACAGATCTCTAATTAGGAAAGAGCCTTCACCGGGAAGACATTCTCAATCCTAGGCCATATTCCTATAATATATATATAGTTTAACTGTCCTAAGGTTTATACTCAAACGCAGTTCTAAACTAATATATGCATAGTTTATATTTGACAGTAATTTAAATAAAGACTGTAAATTGAAAGCCTGTAAAGCCTAACCTGGATGGAGTGGAGGCCATTGAAGAAGTATGTACAGAGCCTCAACAGTATTTTTGTTGTTTTGTTGATAACAGTTGAATATATATGATAAACAGTTAATGGTTTTTGAAAACAGAAGAAGTGAAGATGGACAAAGGTCACATAGGTATCTGAAGAGTTTCACCGGGAATAATGCCCTTCAAATACCAGAAGAATGTTTTGAAAACAGAAAGAAGATTTTGAAAATACAGTTTTGAAAACAAGCTAAGAAGAGAAGGTTTTTGGGACTTACACTCTATTAGAGGCCCAGTACTTTACAGTACTGGTTATAACAGAAATTTGAGAATGATTTGAAATGATATGAGGTTTTGTTGTTTGAAAACCTTAATCATTTGATTTAATCAGAGATTGAAAACAGTTTTGAGAATTGACAAAAGTCAACTTAATTAAAGTAAAAATAAAGATTTTTACTTAATTAAGACCTAAACAATTAGGGTTTTATCATAAAATTATTCACACAAATAATTAGGTTAAAACAAAATGGAAACATATATTTAAAGTATTTAATAAAACACTTAAAACATACTATTTTATACCTAATAAAAATATATGAATTAAATAATATTTTTATGATTTTTTTGATTATACATAAAATAGGTATATTAAATAACAAGTGTGTGAAAAATGAAGTGAAAATGATTTAATTTGATAGGTTAAATAATTGTGTGAAGTTGTGAAGAAATTTAGTGTGAAAAGTGATAAAAAATATGATTTTGTCACCTAGAGGGGTTGAACTCACGCCCTTTAGGTCACATACCCAAAACCAAACCACTGGGCCAGCGCGCGCTCAGTGTTAGTAACTTGCATTCAATTCATTATATTTTCAAACAAGTAGTAAAACCATGAAAAAATAAAAGGAACAAAAAGTCTGGGGCGAGGGGGATTCGAACCCCAGACTTGTGGCATGAGGAGACTAAGAGCGCATGTGTGGCCACTAGGGCAAGTTGTTCAGTCGTTAATAATACGCATACCATTCAAAATAAAATAAACTCTCCCCTGAGAATTCAAATTTGCGCGCCACCACCATCTTCGTCTTCAACCTCAAGCTCCATGATTTTGAATTTCTGAACTCACTCGTTTCTCAACCATTTGCAATGATGTAAACATGAAACTTGCTCTAAATTCACTCACGATTCTAAATATGTAACTAACATGAACTATCATTAACTACATCTAACTAATTTACCAGAAATCGTGAAGAACCCTAAAATTTCAAAATTAAATTAAATGACTATACTGAAAGATAAATGGATGATGATAGAGGGTTTTCAATCCTCTGATGATGCTGAACAAGATAGAATCGAGCTATTTCACAAAGAGTACTTAAATTAAAGAGAGGGAGTTCAGAAACTTACCTCTGAAACTGAAGGTCGTGAGGATGATTGAGAGCAACTGAGCTTGAATGAATGATCTCAATAGCTTCCCTGAGACTCAATGATGCTAACTGGATGCTTATTGTAGCCTGAATCCTTCTGAATTGTTCTATGGACCTCCCTCAATTTCAGCTTCAAGTGAACATGGAGGTTGTTGAATTTGGAGTTACAGATGAGCTGCAGCCATCTGGTTAGCTTCACTATGACCTGAGGAGTGTGTCTGGATGATTGGCTTGGCTTGAAACCTCCTGAATCACTCCATGGACCTCCAACTGCAAATGCTCCAAAGTGAGAGCAACAATGGTGTTCCTCCACTTACAGAAGTGATCCAGGTGCTTGGATCACCTCAAATGACCTCCCTTGAGATGTTAGAATGCTCACTTCCCAAAGATAAGCTCTGGTTTGAAGAAATCGATTCTTCTTGCCAAAGAACTTTGAAAAACAATGAACAAGAGAAGAGAAAGAGAAAGCAAGTAATATGGTTGCTTTGGTGTGTTTTTCTACTGAAGTATGCTCCCCTATTTATAGGTAAATGGTTCAGTACTGATTGAGAGAGTGAGCTTGCTTAGTGAAGCAAGTTTGGTTTCTTAGCCATGAAGAAATTCAAAGAATATCCCAAGTGCAATGATGAGCTCTTTGATACCACTCCCTAGCCATCGGTTTTGCTTGATCTTAGGGGACCAAATTGCTGCAGAAATGAGCTCCAATTGGTTGGGAGAAGATTCCTTTGATGAATCACCAATTTGTCATAAATTCAAAAAATGCAATCATTACATAATCACATGCCTTTGTTTTTGGAATCTTCTCTAATCCTTATGCAATGATGAAAATGGATGTATGGCATGGTTTCAGATGTGTTATGGGTCGTGTAGCATCCATAAGAGAGGTTATTTGCACAAAATTTGCAAAGTCCAATTTGCACATGACCTATAATTTTACTTCATGAGGCCAACTTTGAACAAGCATAACTCCTAGCTCAAATTGAATTTGGAGAAGGTTGAACACAATTTGGAAAGCCCTAAACATCTACTTCAATTCATTAGTTTATGTCTTCTTCAGAATCATTTGGGAAATTTGTGAAAAATGAGCCCAAAGTTGGATGAAAACTAGGTTAAAACACTTAGAAAAATTTCTAAGTGTTTATGACCTAAACTTCAAAATTTCCAAAACTTCATAAATGGTTGATCTTTTGAAAAAAGTTCCTTTGTAAGATGTTGTTTTATTTTGCAAGATCTACAACTTTCATGTTGGAAGTTTTTTGAGTTGTGTAGGTGAAATTTTGAGTTCTCACCATGCCTTCAAAAACCCTAATTCCCGACTTTTCGCTCCTTGATGAATTTCTTTGAATTTCTTTGGCCAAATGACTTTGACATCCATATATTGATGATATTGATCTTTGAAAGTCATTTTTTGACCAAAAACCTTAAAAGTCAATGATGATCCTTCACAGTTGACTTTTTCCTGACAAAGTGAATTTTTGGGCTTTTTGTGTAAAAATAAGATCTTCTCCCCAAATGGATGATATAAATGGATTATATGGAGGTAGTAGAGATCCTTGAATCATGTCTTGAGTTTTGGATTCATGCCCTGATTAAAAGTCAACCATCTTGGTGAATTAGGTCAAAACCCTAATTTGTCGACCATGTGAAAATAATGACTGTAGACTTTGAATTGAGGTGTAATGTCCAGTGGATCTTGTCATATGAGTTATTTGAAGATGATTGATGTCTTTGAATGGTTCCCTGGGGCTTTTTAGGGTTTCCCAAATGTGATCCCTGATTTCAGTCCTTGATAGGCTCAAAACCCTAGTCTGGTGGCCTGAGTAAACCTGTACTCATATGACTGGATGTCTAATCAATCATAGATGAGAGAAGTGAAGTTTTTGAGCCCCATGATTGTATTAGAGACTAGTCTTTGTATTGATTGATCCTTTGCCTGAGCTTTCTTGTCTTTGAGCATCCTCGATTAGGTATCAGATGGAGAAATGACTGCTTTGGGTACTTGTCTTGACCTGATAAAAAATCCTGAAGATATGTCATCTCAGGGGGGTCAAAAATTAGGGTATGACAGCAGTAACTTCGACGCTCCATCAAAAGCTAAAATTTGTAACAAATGGAAAATTGGTAACAATAAGTGGAGAACAAGCCTTGATGGTGAGCCATTTATCCAATTTCTCTTTCATCAGTGCTGATGATGTGGAAGGAACTCAGTTCCAAGGTCCCTCTTTAGAAGACGAATCTTCCAAAAAGAAAGCATCGATCTCTTCTTACAAAGAGGCAGTGGAAGTAGTAAAGGATGGAACTACCACTGGCTGGGGGCAAGTTGTGATCCCTACCAAGAATGAAACTAGAGCAGGTCTCGGATGTTCACCAACATTCTCAAACTGCACCAAGAAGGATGAAACCCTTCGACCGATCAAAGAAACATTCATCAGTGGAGGATTCCTTAACCCAATTCCTCAAGAGGTTAATGTCCTTATCGAAGAATGCATCGAAGAAGGTCTCTCCGATGATGAAGAAGAATGGAAATGTTATCTCAATGACTCGGGATATATATCTCAGGAAGAACCATATCCTCCTTCGGAGAAATCCAATGGCAAAGAAACTGAGCCTGTTCCTGCAGAAATCTGGGACACCTTGGGACAACCAAGTGGAAAATTTGATTATATGGTGAAATATACTGCGCCTGAAAGTTCAAAGATTGCGATTGAGGATATCCAACCAACTGGATGGGGAGATTCCTTTGAATATAATAGTCAACCAGAAGAGGCTTATCAGCCTTGTCAATTTCCTCAGCAACCTGAAATTACTGGAGATTTCGGATTCAATGCATCTACCAAGGTTAACAATCCTGAAGATGGTTACCATCACATAAATGCCATTTTTGAAGATGAAGGGGAAGATGGTCCCGCAGTTGACTCAGAAAGTGTCGCTGACAATGAGTCTCTTCATCCTGAAGACTGGGAAATACATCCTGAAAATTCTGAGGATTGTGACTCATCTTACGCTCTTCAAGAAGTAGAAGAAGACCGTTTCAACTCTACAAAGAACAAGGGTGACAAACCAGGACCTTCAAATCCTGCCCGACCAGCGGTCAATGTCAATACTGAAGATAATTCTGGGGAGAATTTTCCTGAATACATAATACATAGAGGAGTTCGTTGCTACTGGAAAGCTGTCGACGTTCCGAATGTTGTTCGCCGCTCAAAGTAATCACCTCGCTGTTATTTTGACCTCCTGCCTTGCCCAAAGCAGAGAGATGTTTTATAGGGCTTTGCTTTTAAATGTTCCGCCCAAATAACTTTGTGTATAGGGCTTTGTTTTAAAAGTTTCCCTCTTTGTCCTGCCCAAGACAAATGAGTTTGTGTTTAGGGCTTTGTTTCAAAAATGAATCATAAATAAAGCGTCATTTTGAATTCCCTACATTATATGTTTTATTTTTGCTTTTTCTGGAAATGGTAATCCTAAAAAACCAAAATAAAATAAAAAAAACTTTCTCAAAAAAAAAAAATCTGCATTCACTCCTGCATTCATAAATTTTCTGAAATAAATATAAATCACATGTGCAGATTTACTATTGATAAACCCATTGAATGCAATAACCCTATGCCCTCTCCCAACTTTGAGTTTCCTGTGTTCGAAGCCGAAGAAGAGGAAGAAGAGGAAGAAGAGGAGATCCCGGACGAGATCTCTCGATTACTTAAGCACGAGGAAAGAGCCATTCTGCCTCACAAAGAGCCTTTAGAAAAGATCAACTTGGGTTCTGAAGAAGACAAAAAAGAAGTGACCATTGGATCGCTGCTTGATACTGATATCAAGAGTAAGTTGACAGACCTTCTCAAAGAATATGTTGACGTGTTTGCCTGGTCCTACCAAGACATGCCTGGGTTGGATACCAATATTGTTCAGCATTACTTGCCATTGAAGCCAGAATGTCCGCCGGTCAAGCAGAGATTGCGAAGGACTCACCCTGATATGGCTAACAAGATTAAAGTGGAAGTTCAAAAACAGCTCGACGCAGGTTTTCTTGTCACCTCCGAGTATCCTCAATGGTTGGCCAACATAGTGCCAGTTCCGAAGAAAGATGGTAAAGTTAGAATGTGTGTTGACTACCGTGACTTGAACAAGGCCAGTCCAAAAGATGACTTTCCATTACCGCATATTGACATGTTGGTTGATAACACCGCTAAGTTCAACGTCTTTTCTTTCATGGACGGGTTCTCCGGGTATAACCAGATTAAGATGGCTCCTGAAGACATGGAGAAGACATCTTTCATTACCCCATGGGGTACCTTTTGCTACAAAGTGATGCCGTTTGGATTAAAGAATGCCGGCGCAACTTACCAAAGGGCAATGACTACTCTCTTTCATGACATGATGCATAAAGAAATTGAAGTTTACGTGGACGACATGATAGCCAAGTCCAGCACAGAAGAAGAACATATTGAATACCTTTTGAAGTTGTTTCGACGCCTAAGAAAATATCAGCTTCGCTTGAATCCTAACAAATGTACTTTTGGGGTTAGATCTGGAAAACTCTTGGGTTTCATTGTCAGCCAAAGAGGTATTGAAGTAGATCCCGACAAAGTCAGAGCTATTCAAGAGATGCCTGCACCAAAGACTGAAAAACAAGTAAGAGGATTTCTCGGACGATTAAACTATATCTCCAGATTTATCTCTCAAATGACTGCTACTTGTGGGCCAATTTTCAAGCTTCTCCGCAAAGATCAAGGGGTTGTATGGACTGAAGATTGCCAGAAAGCGTTCGACAGTATCAAAGAGTACCTGTTAGAACCACCAATATTGATTCCTCCAGTTGAAGGAAGACCATTAATCATGTACCTTACTGTGTTGGAAGAATCCATGGGTTGTATGTGAATACAAGATTATACTCAAAGATGTTTTTGATTCATGGCAAACTCAAATAAGCATTCAAACAACAAGACGGAAGCAGAAAACAGCAAGCATTGATCACTCATAGGTCAACCCATTATGTTTATATGTTTATAGGTTGCCTCAACACAAGCAAAACAAGAAGAATGCAGAAAAACAGCAGTTAGGTCGACCTACCATCAACCCAGGTCGACCTAAAATGGAGAAAAACTCATATGTCCCTGCTAGGTCGACTCACACATCATTTAGGTCGACCTAAATTGATGAATTCTACATACCAGCCTGTTAGGTCGACCTACACATCAACTAGGTCGACCTAATCTGTGAAAATGTCCCCAGAATGCATCAGAAGAAGATTCTGGTCGACCTACTCCTTCAACAGGTCGACCTAACTGGGAGCAAAATTCTGCAAGCTCTGTTAGGTCGACCTAAGCACTACAAGTGGTCGACCTAACTGATCAAGAAAGTTCAAAAATCAGTTTTTCTTGGTTCTAACTGTTATGCAATCATATATATTGTACAAGGGTAATTATTCAAGCAACACCAACGACTGAAAGATACACAAATGCTTCTCATCTTCGTTCTTCATCATCTCCAACACAATTACACATAATCATTCTTGCGTTGCGGGTTAGTGATGAGTTCGATAACGTCCATGGAACGGAATTGAAGATTCCTAGTGGGTGAAGGTTTGTGGGGTTTGTTGGTGAATAAAATCTGCGGGTTTTGTCCTCCACGACGGGTGGTTCTTGGGGGTTTTTATCAAGAGACGTTCATTGAGGATTCGGCTGAGTGTAACGATTGAGGAACGGGGAGTTCAAGGAATCAAGACACTGCAGAAGGGAATCAAAGTGAAGCTCTTGGATAACCTTGATCTTGTTCAAGATTAAGGGGGAAGAAGATTCAAAGGATCGACATAATTGGTTTATCGTTTATCGCTTTGTTATCTTCTTTGTATATACTACTTTCAACATTAATGAAAGATTACCCAATTTCAATTTGGAATTGGGGGCAGACGTAGTCGTAGCGAGGACGATCGACGAACTGCCTAAACAAATATCGTGTTCTTGTCGCTTTTACTTTCTCTTTTACTTTCTGTTCATAATTGGTCATAAGTGCAAAATTGATCAACGATTCAAGTGTTAAAATTGTGAATTAAAGTTCTGCACAAACATCACAATTCACCACAACTTGAATCACTATCAATTTGAACGTATCACCAAGTGTTTGTGTTTTTGCTTAATCCAATCTTACTGCATTGCAAATCAAAATTGTCAATCTAGAAGTTAATTGGTTTTCAGTTGTAAAACGTATTGTTTAGCTATCATATTACTTCACCATCAATTCCACTTACTCTTTGGTTTTGAAACACATACGACCTTTGCAATAGCGGTCCAGAATAGACGCAAGTCGATTCAGAACCGCTTTCGCTCGAGTCAGTAGAAAAATCCTTAAAAACTTAGTGAGATCTATTCACCCCCCCTCTAGATCTTTAGGCCAGCGTCTAACAAGTGGCATCAAGAGCTCTGGTTTATTCCGTGCTACGTGAAACACTTATTGGAAAGATGGCTTCTGGACCTAAAGGGGCTCATAATAGAGCTCCAGTTTTCAACGGAGAAAACTACGGCTATTGGAAGGATTGTATGTGTGTCCATATCAATGCAATTGATAGGAACATCTGGACAGCTATTGTCAATGGTCCATTTCAGATCACTATGACAAATGCAGCTGGTGCAGTTGTTCCAAAACCAGAAGATACTTGGAATGCTGAAGATGAAAAGAAATATGCATACGATTGGAAAGCGAGAAACATTCTAATCTCAGCTCTAGGAGTTGATGAATACTATCGCGTTTCCCATTGTAGATCAGCTAAAGCTATGTGGGACACATTGCAAGTTGCCCACGAGGGAACGGATGATGTCAAACTAGCTAGGATCAATACGTTAACTCAAGAGTTCGAACTTTTCCACATGGAAGATGGTGAAACCATCGAAAGCATGCAGAAAAGATTCGTTCACCTGAAAAATCGATTAAATTCTCTTGATAGACCTGTTTCCAATGCAGTTGCTACTAACAAAATCTTAAGGTGTTTGAACAGGGAATGGCAGCCCAAAGTTACAGCAATTAAGGAAGCAAATGATCTCAACACTTTAGACATTACCACTCTCTTTGGTAAACTAGAGGAACATGAACAGCATCTTAAATGCCTTGACATGCATGAGAAGAGGACAAAGAAAGAAAAGAACATGGAGAAAGAGGTAGAGAAGAAGTCAATAGCTCTAAAAGCTTCGAGCTCCAAGACCTCAAAACGAGAGCCAAAGGATAGTGACACAAGTGATGACGAAGACTCCGATGATGAGGAAATGGGACTGTTTGTGCGAAGATACAACAAATATCTAAAGAAAAATGGAGCAAAACATTCCGACAAAGGATTGATCAACTATAGAAAGCAATCAAACATGTTCAAACAAGATGACGACAACAAAGGAAAGATCAAAGGTCTTTGCTTCAATTGTGGGAAAGCCGGTCACTACAAACCGGATTGTCCATACCTTAAGAAAGAAAAGGAGAAGAACCAAAGCAAAGGTCATAACAAATCTAAAAGAGCTTACATAGCATGGGAAAGTGATTCATCTAGTGAAAGCTCGTCAAGCGATGAAGAAGAATCAGCAAACCTATGTTTCATGGCTCATCAAAACAAGAAAAAGAAAGCTGAAAAGTGTCTTGACATTGCCGAAAGGTTGTGGTTCCTTGATAGCGGATGTTCAAGACACATGACTGGAGACCTATCTCTTTTCGTTGAGTTTCAAGCAAAGAAAAAAGGGATATGTCACCTATGGAGATAACAATCGGGGAGCCATACTTGGTAAAGGAAGTGTAGGTAACCCTTCTACCACTACTATAACTGATGTGCTGCTAGTAGAAAGTCTTAAACATAATCCTTTAAGTATAAGTCAATTGTGTGACAAAGATTTTAAAGTAATGTTTACAAATTCTGGCTGCACAATAGAACATACTAAGAAAAGAGACATTATGTTTAAGGGCTTAAGAGCAAACAACATCTACATGCTAAAGCTGATGAGGGCATATTCCTTGGTTACTCACAATCCAGCAAAGCATATCGAATATATAATAAGAGATTACTTATAGTAGAAGAGTCAGTACACGTTTCTTTTGATGAATCTTATGCAAAATATGTCGAGAAAGGTCTTTCATTTAATGGTGCAGGCCCATCCACTGAAGACATTGTCAAGGATAAGGAAGATGAGGATGAAAATATTGTAAAGAAAGATGCTGAGAGAGAGAAAGATGAGTCTCAAAATGAAAATGAAAAAGAAAGCATCTCAAACAATGAAGAACTTCCCAAGGCCTGGACAAACGTGAAAGACCATCCAATTGACAATATAATAGGAGACATCTCAAGGGGCGTTACAACACGCTCAAAGATAAGTAACTTCTGCCATCATTTTGCTTTTGTTTCACAAGTTGAGCCGAAAAACGCTAAGGACGCATTACTTGATGAGCATTGGCTAATGGCCATGCAAGAAGAATTAAACCAATTTAAACGGAATGATGTTTGGGACTTAGTCCCTCATCCGGGAGATCATCAAGTAATAGGCACTAGATGGGTTTTTCGTAACAAACTTGATGAAAACGGTGTTATTACTAGAAACAAAGCTAGATTAGTTGCCCAAGGTTACAATCAAGAGGAAGGTATTGATTATGAAGAGACATACGCTCCTGTAGCACGTCTCGAAGCTATTCGCCTCTTACTTGCTTATGCTTGTTCTAAAGACTTCAAACTATTCCAAATGGATGTTAAGAGTGCCTTTCTAAATGGCTATATAAATGAAGAAGTCTATGTTGCTCAGCCACCCGGCTTTGAGAATTACATGTATCCAACTCATGTTTATAAGCTGAAACGTGCTCTATACGGTCTTAAACAAGCCCCTCGGGCTTGGTACGAACGTTTGAGCAAATTTCTCCTTAGTCAAGGGTACTCTAGAGGTAAAGTTGATACTACTCTCTTTATTAAAAGAAAAGATAAGGATATTCTCTTAGTCCAAATTTATGTAGATGATATTATATTTGGGTCCACTAATGCAAAACTTGTCAAAGACTTTTCTAAGCTTATGCAGAGTGAATTTGAGATGAGTCTCATGGGTGAGCTAAATTTCTTCCTTGGCCTACAAATCAAGCAACTCAGTCATGGAACGTTTGTGAATCAAACTAAATATTGTACGGAGCTGCTCAAAAGATTTGGAATGAGTGAAGCAAAGGAAATTGACACACCTATGGCAACAAATACAAATCTAGACAAAGATGAGAAAGGTAAAGAGGTTGACGTGAAATTATACCGAGGTATGATAGGTTCACTATTGTATCTTACTGCCTCAAGGCCAGACATTATGTTTAGTGTGTGTATGTGTGCAAGATATCAATCTTGTCCAAAAGAATCTCACTTGAAAGCTGTCAAAAGAATTCTGCGATACTTACGTGGAACTACTACATATGGTCTATGGTATCCAAAAGGAAATGAGTGTCATTTGGTAGGATTCTCCGATTCAGATTTTGCTGGCTGCAAATCCGATAGAAAAAGCACTAGTGGAACGTGTCATCTATTCTCAAACTCATTAATAAGTTGGCATAGTAAGAAACAAGTATCGGTTGCATTATCCACTGCTGAGGTAGAATATGTAGCTGCTGGAAGCTGCTGTGCACAAATATTATGGCTCAAGCAACAACTTCTTGACTTTGGTATTAAGCTTGATCACATACCTATCATGTGCGACAACACAAGCGCCATAAACTTGAGTAAAAATCCTGTCTTACACTCACGTACCAAACATATTGAAATAAGGCATCACTTCCTACGAGATCATGTAGAGAAAGGAGACGTTACTTTTGAACATGTAGAAAGCAAGAAGCAACTAGCTGACATCTTCACCAAACCGCTAGCAACGGAGCAATATTTCAACATTCGTAGGGAATTAGGGATACTCGATATCTCTAATTTGGGCTAATTACGTTTGTTTTCTCTTAATATTATTTCTTTACTTTATGTATATATCTATTTGTCTTGCTAACAATTTTTTAGCATAAAGGTAGTTCATCATCAAGCCAGGCGTCATATTGAAAAAGCGGTAACGTAATTGTTGTTCACTTCCAAAAATATTATTGATACTATAATATGCTATCAATTAACATGCTTATAGTGACCTCAAGCATAAAAACTGCTCCTGCTCACATATGTGTCTCATTCTACCATTAACTACCTTTTACCTACTATACTATACATGCTATCATTATTATCCATGGTTCTCTTGTTACTCTTCTATTCTCCTGTTTTCTCTTTTCGATGTTGACAAAGGGGGAGATAGATGCTGGATGTACGGGGGAGCTTTGTTGAGAGATTGCCCTGTTGAGAGATAGATGCTGGATGTACGGGGGAGCTCTGCTGAGTCTTTATCATTTACTACCAAAGCTTAGTCGAATGGTTTGCCATCATCAAAAAGGGGGAGTATGTGAATACAAGATTATACTCAAAGATGTTTTTGATTCATGGCAAACTCAAATAAGCATTCAAACAACAAGACGGAAGCAGAAAACAGCAAGCATTGATCACTCATAGGTCAACCCATTATGTTTATATGTTTATAGGTTGCCTCAACACAAGCAAAACAAGAAGAATGCAGAAAAACAGCAGTTAGGTCGACCTACCATCAACCCAGGTCGACCTAAAATGGAGAAAAACTCATATGTCCCTGCTAGGTCGACTCACACATCATTTAGGTCGACCTAAATTGATGAATTCTACATACCAGCCTGTTAGGTCGACCTACACATCAACTAGGTCGACCTAATCTGTGAAAATGTCCCCAGAATGCATCAGAAGAAGATTCTGGTCGACCTACTCCTTCAACAGGTCGACCTAACTGGGAGAAAAATTCTGCAAGCTCTGTTAGGTCGACCTAAGCACTACAAGTGGTCGACCTAACTGATCAAGAAAGTTCAAAAATCAGTTTTTCTTGGTTCTAACTGTTATGCAATCATATATATTGTACAAGGGTAATTATTCAAGCAACACCAACGACTGAAAGATACACAAATGCTTCTCATCTTCGTTCTTCATCATCTCCAACACAATTACACATAATCATTCTTGCGTTGCGGGTTAGTGATGAGTTCGATAACGTCCATGGAACGGAATTGAAGATTCCTAGTGGGTGAAGGTTTGTGGGGTTTGTTGGTGAATAAAATCTGCGGGTTTTGTCCTCCACGACGGGTGGTTCTTGGGGGTTTTTATCAAGAGACGTTCATTGAGGATTCGGCTGAGTGTAACGATTGAGGAACGGGGAGTTCAAGGAATCAAGACACTGCAGAAGGGAATCAAAGTGAAGCTCTTGGATAACCTTGATCTTGTTCAAGATTAAGGGGGAAGAAGATTCAAAGGATCGACATAATTGGTTTATCGTTTATCGCTTTGTTATCTTCTTTGTATATACTACTTTCAACATTAATGAAAGATTACCCAATTTCAATTTGGAATTGGGGGCAGACGTAGTCGTAGCGAGGACGATCGACGAACTGCCTAAACAAATATCGTGTTCTTGTCGCTTTTACTTTCTCTTTTACTTTCTGTTCATAATTGGTCATAAGTGCAAAATTGATCAACGATTCAAGTGTTAAAATTGTGAATTAAAGTTCTGCACAAACATCACAATTCACCACAACTTGAATCACTATCAATTTGAACGTATCACCAAGTGTTTGTGTTTTTGCTTAATCCAATCTTACTGCATTGCAAATCAAAATTGTCAATCTAGAAGTTAATTGGTTTTCAGTTGTAAAACGTATTGTTTAGCTATCATATTACTTCACCATCAATTCCACTTACTCTTTGGTTTTGAAACACATACGACCTTTGCAATAGCGGTCCAGAATAGACGCAAGTCGATTCAGAACCGCTTTCGCTCGAGTCAGTAGAAAAATCCTTAAAAACTTAGTGAGATCTATTCACCCCCCCTCTAGATCTTTAGGCCAGCGTCTAACATTGTATGCTTGGACAACAAGATGAAACCGGTAAGAAGGAGCATGCCATCTATTACCTGAGTAAGAAATTCACAGACTGTGAGTCTCGTTACTCCATGCTCGAAAAAACATGTTGTGCTTTGGCTTGGGCTTCAAAACGTCTCCGCCAGTACATGATCAACAATACTACTTGGTTAATCTCCAAAATGGATCCGATCAAGTACGTCTTTGAAAAGCCCGCCTTAACAGGAAGGATTGCCCGATGGCAAATGCTGTTATCCGAATATGACATTGAATACCGTGCTCAAAAAGCGGTCAAAGGAAGCATTCTCGCCGATCATTTGGCGCATCAACCAATTAATGAATATCAATCTCTCAAGTTTGACTTTCCTGATGAAGATGTCTTATACTTGAAGATGAAAGATTGTGACGAACCATTACCTGAAGAAGGTCCTGACCCTGGATCAAGATGGGGCCTAATTTTCGATGGAGCAGTAAACGCTTTTGGCAATGGAATTGGGGCAATCATCATCACTCCCAAGGGTACTCATATCCCGTTCTCCGCCAGACTACTATTTGACTGCACCAACAACATCGCAGAATATGAAGCTTGTATCATGGGTCTCGAAGAAGCCATTGACTTAAGGATCAAGATCCTCGACATATATGGAGATTCAGCCCTTGTGATCAACCAAATCAAAGACAAATGGGAAACTTACCACCCTGGCTTGATTCCCTACAGAGATTATGCAAGACGTCTGTTGACTTTCTTCAACCAGGTTGAATTGCATCATATACCTCGAGATCAGAATCGAATGGCAGACGCTTTAGCTACTCTATCTTCCATGTTCAAAGTCATTCACTGGAACGATGTGCCTAAAGTCAGAATTACGCGCCTTGAAAGGCCCGCCTATGTGTTTGCAACTGAAGCAGTCATCGATGATAAACCGTGGTTCCACGACATCAAACGCTTCCTTCAAACTCAAGAGTACCCGCTTGGGGCATCAAACAAAGATAAGAAAACTCTAAGGAGACTTTCTGGCAGTTTCTTCCTGAACGGAGATGTGCTATACAAAAGAAACTTCGACATGGTTTTGCTCAGATGTGTGGATAGACACGAAGCAGACATGTTAATGCATGAAGTGCATGAAGGGTCCTTTGGAACTCATTCAAACGGGCATGCAATGTCCAAAAAGATCTTAAGAGCAGGATACTATTGGTTGACAATGGAATCAGACTGTTACAAACACGTGAAGAGATGTCACAAGTGCCAGATCTATGCAGATAAGATCCGTGTGCCACCGACTCTACTTAACGTTCTCTCATCTCCATGGCCTTTTTCCATGTGGGGTATCGATATGATTGGAATGATCGAACCGAAAGCTTCAAACGGTCATCGTTTCATCTTGGTAGCTATTGATTACTTCACCAAATGGGTCGAAGCAGCATCTTATGCCAATGTTACAAGACAAGTGGTTGTGAGGTTTATCAAGAATAACATCATTTGCCGATATGGTATTCCCAGCAAGATCATTACTGACAATGGTTCAAACCTGAACAACAAGATGATGAAAGAATTATGTGAGGAATTCAAGATTGATCATCATAACTCTTCTCCTTACAGACCAAAAATGAACGGCGCCGTCGAAGCTGCCAACAAGAACATTAAGAAGATCATCCAGAAAATGGTCGTCACTTACAAAGACTGGCATGAAATGCTGCCATTTGCTTTACATGGGTACCGTACTTCAGTGCGTACTTCGACAGGGGCAACTCCCTTTTCTCTAGTATACGGCATGGAAGCTGTGCTCCCCGTAGAAGTTGAAATCCCATCAATGAGAGTCCTCATGGAGACTAAGTTATCAGAGGCTGAATGGTGTCAAAGCAGATACGATCAGTTGAACTTAATCGAAGAAAAACGTATGACTGCTCTATGCCATGGACAGTTATACCAAGCAAGGATGAAACAAGCTTTTAACAAAAAGGTTCGACCTCGTGAATTTCAAGAAGGCGACCTCGTGCTTAAAAAGATCTTGTCTTTTCAACCAGATTCTAGGGGCAAATGGTCTCCTAATTACGAAGGCCCGTATGTTGTCAAAAGAACATTTTCTGGTGGCGCCATGATTCTTACAACCATGGATGGCGATGAACTCCCACATCCTGTGAATGCTGATGCAGTCAAGAAATACTTTGTCTAAAAAATACAAAAGAACAGCTCGGTAAGTCGAAAACCCGCAAAGGGCGACTTAGGCAAAAATGAGCGTCTCGGTGGACTGAAAACCCGAAAGGGCGGTCCAGGCAAAAATTAGAGACAATAAACAGAAAAAAATTCATCCTGGTAGATTGAAAACCTGAAAGGGCAATCTAGGCAAAAATTAGGGATTAATGACAAAGTAACTGCATCAGTCCGTACTTCGTCACCTGAGGAGTCTTCTTCATCAAAGGATCTTCGATCAAATCATCGCCAATCTGAAGCGACAAGCACAGTTGGAACTCAAAGTTGTTAGGGGGAATAGTGGTTATTGCTTTCAATGTAGCCTTTTCCGCATAATTACCATTTCTAACTTTTGTAAATACTCCATGGAATCACGCCTTTAGCGGATTTCCATCCTATTAAATAAATTTGAGCCTTGTGCCCATTTGTTTGCAATCTTTAATTTCTTTCAGCTTGCAAAATGATGCTTTAATTGTGTTATTCACTTTTGAAAGAAAAAAAAAATAAGTTTTAAATGAATTTACTTCACTTTTCTTTTTTCAAAATAAAAGCGAAATTTTCCTTTGAGTTGTGAACAACGGAAGGAACATCAGCAGTCGTCTCCATAGGATGAACAAAAGGATTCTCCCTGAAAAAATTGTTGAGACAACGGTATTCTGGTCCCAGAAAAGAATTCCTGAAGCAATTACCCCTCGAGGTAAAGAAGCTCTTCTATCCCTAGTGAAGAAGCTCTTTTATCCCCAGTGAAGAAGCTCTTTTATCCCCATTAAAGAAGATTCTTCCATCTCAGTGAGAAAAATTGCTCATCTTCCCCAGAGAAGTTTAAAGCATGCAACACCATTCATCACCTGTGTTATCTACACCGTGTTGAAAAACATTTGCCAAGTATCCGGTTGTATTGCGACGTCGGTCCTTCTCCAGTATATACTTCATTGTCTGTCAGTATTGTCAGTATGCATGCTACATTCATGACATTCATCATTCATACATATTTGCATCATTTATGCATCATTGCATTCTTCAAATGTCTGCCTAAAATCACTTGTTTAGGATATATCTATCCCAAAAAAGTAGAAAAAAAAAAGAAGAAGAAAAAAGAAAAAAAGAAGAGAAAAAAAGAAGAAACAGGTATGGGCGTGTCATCTCTCCAAATAGGTTGTCACCCATAAGCAGAAAGAACATCTTCTTTCTCCAAGTTCCCCACTGAGATCATTCCTCGTGGAAGAAGGTTGCTTTAGTTTTCTCCTCTCAAAACGAAGGAGAAAATCCCATTTTGAGTTCATTCCTCATTGGGTACAAAGTCTTGTTTGACTGTCTCTTTCCAATTCATTCTTGGTTAGAACCTTGTCTTTACCAGATTCAAATTCCGATTCCCCAAACAGAGTTGTGAAAAACAGACAATAAGCAATAGCCTCATCATCTGAGCAGCTTATGTCTCTTTCAAAAGACTTTTCCTCTCTAGGAAATCAATCATGAAGATCATTTGACGACCAGGGCCTTATTACTGTTCACAAGGCTGAATAACCAGTAATTCCCCTAGCAAAGTCTCCAGGATCATTTTGTCACCTGGCTGATAATTGATCATGTCTTCAAAAACCACTATCACGAGGCTGGTAGTCGGTAACTTTTTGTTCTGGTTATATTATTAAACATGTCTATCACCATGCTGATAGTCGGTAATATTAACCGAACCTTTGAAACTCTTTTACCTTGTCAAGTCTATCACCATGATGATAGTCGGTAATACAGTTTCATACCTTTCACCTTCGCATTATTAAACAAGTCTATCCCTGTGCTGATAGTCGGTAATGTCGATAGGTAAGCTTTTCTTACAAAGCTATCATTCCCCGGTGAAGCATACACTTGCTTTCCCAATAAAACGGATTCTCTTCCTAGAACGGATTGAGACATCCTTCCCGATCTCTTTTCCCCAGCGGAGTCAGTTCTTGATATTCCCTCGGTAAAGATATCCTTGCATCATTCGCAATTTTGGTATCTTAGGTCCAAAATTCGCGTCTTCTGATATTTAAGTCTCTTCCACCCTATCAAAACGAAGATTTTCAATCTTCATGTCTCAGGTTGAAGAAACTTAAATAGGGGCATCTGTCATACCCCAATTTTTGACCTAAGATACCACCTCATATCATTTGCATATGCATCATTTGCATCTCTAACAAATTGCATAGCTTGTGTTTGCTACTTGTGACTCAGCAGGATTTAATCAGGAAATCACTCATCAGTACAAGTAACAATCAATTAGGGTTTTGTTCTCCCTTCATCTCAAATGAATCATCTTCATCAACAATCAACATTTGGTCCTCAAAGATTCACTTCAACAAGTTCAAAGGCTCTGAATCAACCAAATTAGGGTTTTGACTGAAGATAGCATACTCCTGACTTTTGCTCAGGATTTGACCTAATGATTTGGGACATGATATCAAGACCTCAGGTGCATTATCTTGATCTAATTTATTGGCTCAAGATACCTCCTACACAAAGATTGATCAGACAAATCCTCAGATCAGGGTTTTGAACTATCAGGGACTGAAATCAGGGATCACATTTGGGAAACCCTAAAAATCCCCAGGAAGTCAATCAAAGGTTTCAATCATCCTTAAATAATCCCTATGACAACATCCAATGGAAATTACATCTCAATTCAAGATCCACAGTCATCAATTTCATCAGGTCGACAATTAGGGTTTTTGACCTAATTCACTGAACAACTGACTTTTTTAATCAGGACATGGTGCCACAACTCAAACCATGGCTCAATATCCTCTAATGCTTCAATATGATCCATTCATACCATTCATTTGGTGAGGATAGCCTGTTTCATTTGAAATCTCCAGAAACGCGATTCGTCTGAAAAAGTCAACTGTACAAGATAACCATTGACTTTTGGGGAATTTTGGTCAACCATGACTTTTGAAGTTTTGAATCATCAATATATGATATATGAAGTCATTTGATCAAGAAAAATCAAGAAAATCAATCAAGAATCAAAAAGTCAAAAGTTTGACTTTTCATACTTAGAAAAATTTCTAAGTGTTTTTCATGGTTTTTTCCAAACTTTGGAAGGGAATTTCTCAAAATTTCACCTACAAACTGAAAAAAACTTCCAACATGAAAGTTGTAGATTTTGATCCAATGAACAACTTTGTCACATATAATTTTTTTCCAAAAGATCAACCATTTAAGAGATATGGAGCTTCAAAGTTAGTATCTTTTGAAAATTTTACTTAAAACCTCATTTTCTTCAAAGTTCATGGATCTTTTTCACCCACTTCCTTAAAGATCTTGAAGAAACTTTCAACTAGGGTTTTGAAGTGTGTAATATGAGCTTTCCAAAATGTCCAAGAGCATGAAAAAATTTGAAGTGTAGCTATGGTTTTGAATTTTGACATTAGTGAACTTTTCACTTGAAATTTCATGCCATTTTCACTAAGTTATGAGCCAATTTGCCAAATGATCCAAATAATGATGCATAGAGGCAATAATTGAAGATATTTTTCTGATTTGAGATCAGAATGGAAGAGGATAAGAAGCTTGAGTTTTAACCATGGTTTGGTCACTTTAACCATTTTGCATTAAATGTAAAAGATTCCTTTTTATCTCTTAAGCCAAATCACCAATTCTTGATCAACTTGCAAAGGTCTGAGTTCAGAACTCTTGGCCTATAAATAGAGATGCAAATCACTCTTCAAAACACACCAAAACCTCACAATTATAGGTTTTCTCTCTTCTTTCTTAGAATGCAAGTTTCTTAAGTTTCAAAGAGGTAGAAATGTCAACCTCCAAATCCTTGAAGCTATGGCCAAAATGATGATTCTAGCAAACCATAAACACCATATGGGATGTGTTTGAATCACTCATACACCCAAAAACACCTCAAAACTCAAAATCACTACCTCACTTCCATATTTGCATATATTGAACCTTATCATGCCAAAATCCATACCAAGCCATATCTGTCCAAACTAACACTTCCAACACCTCATATATGTCACATATGAACTATCCCAACACTCATCATCAATCAAAAACTTCAGAATCACCAAGCTCGATTCATACTTGAAGCAACTGCAGATCGGGTTCCACCAACTGATCCAGATGTTTTCAATCCACTCCAAGCATCCAGACACCTTCCATATGGTCCATTGAAGCTATCCAGATCATCAAACAACTTCTGTAACACCTCTATTGCAGAATTCGAATCCCAGCTTGGCCGTTTTTGAAGGTAAGTGCTATGAACTTCAAACTCATACATACATGCATCATAAATGAAAAATTGAGTTGCTATCTTGTTTCTGCACTATCACTGATCAATAGCCCTCAATCAATTTCACAATTCATCAATTATACACAATTTCAGATTGAATCATAGGATTAGGGTTCTTCGTGTTCATCAGAAAACCAATGATCTTAGAGTGAAAATAAATGCAATTAAATGATACCATTGTGTTCCTCGTCCAAAACCGAGCAAGATAGACTATCTACTTGATCAAAACAATCCAGTTTCAAAGATTTTCAAAAATCAGTTGAAGGTGTGTTCTTGGCGCGTTTTTTTGGTTTGAAAAATTCAAATGTTTGTTTTCAAATATAATTAAATGGAAGCGTGTGAATAACAAGCTGCGCGCGCAGCTCAGTTGGCAAGTGTTTTGAGTTGTGAGAGAGAGGGCGTGGGTTCAAACCCTGGCAGGACCAAAACATTTTTTTTGACACTATTTTCTTTCATTTTCTTTAACAACTTCACCAATTAATTTAACCAATCAAAATTCATTATTTTCACTTCATTTTTTGCATACTCTTTGTTTAATATACATATTTTATGAATACCAAAAAAAATCATCAAAAAAGATTTATTTAATACATTTTTAAATAGGTTTAAAATGACATGTTTTAAGTGTTTTTTAATACTTTAAAATATTGTTTTTCATTTGATTTTTAACCTAATCACTTGTAAATATTTTTTGTGATCAAACCCTAATCATTTAGGTCTTAATTGAGTATTAAAATTTGTTTTAACTTAATTAAGTTGTTTTTTTCCAAAAAAATTCAAATCGTTTTAAGACGAGCGATCGCGATTCTCTTTCAAAACGATAAACCATTTCTTTTTAACTGTTGATTAAATCTTTTTGACTAATCAATCAATTTTCAAAACGAAGTGGGGCCTCTCGAATATTAGAGAGTATAAGACCCACTCCTTTTTCCTTTTATACAGTTTTTTTTCTTTAAACAATAAACTCTTTCAAAACAAAAAACTTTCAAACGGTTTTTCAAACCTCGCGTCTGTAATTAAAACAATCAACCATGTTTTATAAAAATACCACGGGCCTCCACATAGGTATAAGTCCCAAGCCCCTTTTGTACATACCCATTCCAGTACATGAAATTAGGTATTTCATTGTACGCCTTTTTGTACATATCTCAATCAATGCGTTTTTTAAACTTTGAATAACAAACCAAAAATGAAGGTTTCTTTAAATCTTCCCAAAAAATACCATGGGCCTCCATGTAGGTATAAGTCCCAAGCCCCTTTGTGAATACTTGTTTACATAACTTTGAATAAATTCAAGTGGACTTCTCCCCGAGTGTGAGTCCCGAGCCCTGTGTATACGAATGGATCATGCTTACAGGTATATTTCCTTCATAAACTCCATTATATACACACACTTTGTCATACATATATATAATTGTTCATACCTGTTCATGTTTGTTCATACTTGTTCATGTTTGTTCATATGTGTGATATGTGTGCCTGTTCAACTTAGTACAACACTAGGTTCCCCATAGCCTCCTATTGGGCTTCGTGCAAAGAATCTCCCTAGTTTAGGTTAGGACATAGAGTATGGTTTCCCGGTGAAATCGCTCTAAGAGCTCAAACCAACTATACCATGCCTCCCCTTGGGCTTTGTACAAACGAGTGTCCCTCCCATAGCCTCCTCTTGGGCTTACAATGCAAGGACCCTGGATTGTCCCTCCCATAGCCTCCTCTTGGGCTTACAATGCAAGGACCCTCGGATAGCCTCCTCTTGGGCTTCGTACAAGGACCCACGGGCTTCTTATAAGCATCCCCATAATCCAAATCAAATACCCTAGGAGATTAGACATTTATCATCTCTATGATAGGAGTATCTCTTCTATATCATCACAAACAATCAAACAATCAATCAATCAATCAATCAAACCTTTTTGCCACAAGGCTGGCTAATCAATCAAACTGTTTTACCACCGTACTGGCTGATTAATCAAAGTTTTTGTCACAAGGCTGACTTCATTGAAACTTTTGCCACAAGGCTGGCTGATTAATCAAAGTTTTTGTCACAAGGCTGACTTCATTGAAACTTTTGCCACAAGGCTAGTTAAACAACAAAAACATCTTTATCATTCTAAGCACCCTCAGTGGCATGGCCCCGGGCTTATAATGAAAAGATTTTCAAACAAAAAACAAACAGATGTATGTGATGATATAGATTAGATACATCGAACATTTAGATGACATTTGTCTCTTTTCCTTTGCTTCCACTAGCATAAGTGGGAACTACGATTGCTCTGACTTTCTCAACATCCCTTTGAGAATACGTAGGCACAAGGTCGATCCTTGGCGAGCAAAACAAAACAAAAAAAACCATTCAAACCTTAGCACCCGTAGACCCCGAGCTACAGATGCTCTGATTCCCTCTAGGGGATATGTATGCAGAGGATCGCGATGATCTTTGTGAGCATAATCAAACAAACACCTTAGGTCCCACCTACTTCACAACAGAACCTCCACCGTAACATAGAATGAAAAACAATAAAGAATCCTATAGAGTACTATAGATACGTTGGGTGCTAATACCTTCCCTTCGTATAACCAACCCTCTTACCCAAGATCTCTCCCCCCACTTTTAGGTTATTGCAGCTTTTTTCCTTTTCCTCCTTTGGAAATAATAAAAAGTTTGGTCGAAACAAAGAAAAATCATTTTTTATGAGCACTCGAGCCCAAAGAAGGCATCAGGTGTCTCATCCCACAAAAAAGAGGAACAAAACGATTTTTCGCCCGCGACAATCCTCAAAACTCAAGAACAGATGTAGAACCAATCT
The DNA here is from genome assembly GCF_029867415.1 of Vicia villosa. Taxonomy (NCBI): domain Eukaryota; kingdom Viridiplantae; phylum Streptophyta; class Magnoliopsida; order Fabales; family Fabaceae; genus Vicia; species Vicia villosa. The sequence goes on along the minus strand of NW_026705824.1, from coordinate 51,961 downwards.
TGTCCTTACAATCTCCCCCTTTTTAATGATGACAAAACCATGTATTTTGATAGAACAATTCATACATGCTAATCACCATAGAATGCAAATTCAAAAAAGCTAAACAGCTCCCCCCGAATCTGTTAATACTCAAAATTCATTTATGCTTATTTAGAGTCTCCCCCCTAAGCCCAAGACTCATAAAATAAATTCTGCAGTATAAAAAGTAACATAGAGAAGGAATGCTTCCCCATTGACGTATCATCAAAGTCTAACTAGAAATGCCTAGTCTTCATCTCAGAACCTGGCTTAATATCAGAACACTATGAAGTATCAGAACCTATTTAGTAACTGTCTTGATGCCTCACATCAAACATTAGAACTAAAATCCAGGTTCATCCAAAAACGTTGATCATGCCACCAGAAGGTGCAAAGTATCATGTCATCAGAAGGTTCAACACTTGAACCATTTCCCTAGACCATGTCTTAGACCCTGTCTTATACCACACGGGTCTGTAACTAGTTCTTGCCTATTAAAAATAATGAGATGAGAGAAGAGAAAATTTCATTTGATAGAATCCAATACCGACTTGATAGATAGGCAATACTATTTCCAAGTTTGTTCTTTGATGGATCGGGACCCTTTACCCTAATTAGGAAATGGAAACCGACAAAACATCAAATCATAGTAACTCTTATATGGAACACGAGGATCACGCGGTGGTGAGTGCATTGTTTAGAAAGAAAAAAAAAATCAAAAGAAAAACACCTCTTTATAAATGAATAGATCACCTATGTACCTGCGAACTTCTATTATAAAAGTTGTAACTAACCATGTTAGTATACCATTCATGTGATGAAACAAATTCCATTAGGCTCTGTTTTTAATCATGTGTATGAAATAATTAATGTAATAAAAGTACCACTTGCCCATATATGCACTTTTGTTTTTGCCAAACTTTAGCGTTCAAGTGTTTGTTTTTACTAATTTTATCTTTAAAATTATTTAGTTTTAGTCTCTAAAAATCTCATATATATATATATATATATATATATATATATATATATATATATATATATATATATATATATATATATCAACAAACTTTGAATTAACTACTAGTGAAGTTTTGAATCAAATCACATTACTGTAAAAAAATAACAGATTACAACAATGAAGTAAAAAAAAAAATATTTGGAGAAGAAAGAAAATAAGGTTGTTCATTACCATGAATTTAATTAGGTCGCTTATGTAGTAGAAGATGATTCAACAAAACCTCAAAAAGTTTAGTTATTTTTAGATGTAAGTTTGTGGCAAGAAGCTATTAAAGATGAGTTAGATTTTCTAGAATCTAACCACACCTAATACTTAGTAGACTCGTCTCCTGGATGCAAATTAATTGGTTGTAAATGAGTTTTGAAAAAAGTTACTAAAACCTGACAGAACAGTTGATAAGTACAAAGCTCGCCTTTTAGCCAAAAATTTTAGACAAAAAAAAATATAGATTTTTTTGATACTTTTTCTTCAGTCACTATAATTACATCCATTAGAGTACAAATTTCATTTACTGCTATTTATAACTTAATAGTACACTAAGTGGATGTTAAAATAATTTTTTTGAACGATGACTTATAAGAAGAAATATATAGACCAACCGAAGGAGTTTGTGATTCAGGGGCAAGAAAACAAGATTTGTAAGTTAGATATGTATCTCTATAGTCTAAAACAAACACCAAAGTGATGATACAAAAATTTGATAACTTAATAATGTCGAATGCATACAAAGTGAACGAAAGTGAAAAAAGTGATAAATACAAAAGTGACAATCAACATTTGCACTATCATAAGTCTCTATGAAGACGACTTACTCATAGTCAGGTCAAACTTTCAAGTTGTGAATGGGGTGAAATCACTATTGTGCTACAATACTGATATGAAAGACCTCGGAGAAGTCAGTGTGATTCTTAAAATTAAGATCACTAGATTTTGAAGGGAATATCTTTGGATCAGTCTCACTATGTGGAGAAGATCTTAAAGAAATATAATTACTTTGTATGTAAACCTGCTTGCACACCATACCATCCTAGTGTGAAACTATTTGACAACATCGGTGATAGTGTTAGACAAACTAAGTATGCGAGCATCCTTGACAGTCTTAGGTATGCCACTGATTGTACTAGACAATACATTGCACATGTCCTGGAATTATTATGCAGGTTTACTAGTAGGATGAGTTATGAAAATTGACAGGCTATCGATAGAGTTGTGTGATACCTTAAGGACCATCAATCTTGGCCTACATTATCAGAGATTTCTTGCTATACTTGAAAGAAATAGTGATGCAGATTTGAAAACCTTATTATATGATTCCAAGGCTATATATATATATATATATATATATATATATATATATATATATATATATATATATATATATATATATATATATAGAGAGAGAGAGAGAGAGAGAGAGAGTGAGCTGGAAGAGTTGTATTTTAGAATTCAAAGAAATAGACTATCTTGCCTAACTCTATAATGGAATCTGAAATGATAGCATTAGTAACTGCAAGTGAAGACGCAAGTTGGTTAAGATGTTTGCTAGCTGAGATCCTTTTATGATAAAAACCTATATCAATTGTGTTGATCCATTAAAATAGTACCACGACTATTTTAGAGTTGAGAATCATTATTATCATGGTAATAGACATCAAATAAAAAGAAAGCACGAAATTGTTGGATAGTGTATCTCTAAAGGAGTTATAAGAGTGAATCATATATGCACCTTTGAAAACTTAATAGATCCTTTGAAGAATAGGTATTTGTAAAGGTCTTGTTAAAATGCTAAGTCTGCGATCAAATGAAATTTGTTGCTGCATCACTAGTTTTATGTACTAGGTAGGAACGCATGCTGCTTTGGAATATGGAGAATATTTTCTTTATGAAGGTGTTAAACATGTTGAGTCTCAAAAGAAAGACATTGGTACTAGTGATGATGAGATTAGTGCTGCCCTAAGTATGTTGACTTTGAGTTACAAGTTAATTGTAGGGAAACATGTTGCTGACATTATTTTACACACTATTGCTCTTGTTGATATGATCTAGTATCTGATGAAGAAATGTTATATGGGCCTATGAGAAGTACTCATATTTTCAAAGACTTTGATTCATGCGAGACATAGTCTCATCTTATATGAAAAAAAGAGGTGTGAGTGTTGATATGTGGTGTACGTGTTCTTGTTCTTTGGTACATGTGCCCATTATGGGATGAATATTCATGTTTGACCTTTCCTATGTTGAGGTAATTTGGGGGAGATAATGATATGATGCTATGCAAGAAAGAATATTGTTTCTATTTGGTGTTCGTAAGAAGTTGTGTGCTACTATTATTTGTAAGCTCACACTTATAATTGTGATTTAGCTAACATGTTTTTGGTTTAAATGCACTCTAATAATCAAATATGGAAGAATGTGGGTAAGAATGTGTGTAACATCTTGTCTGTTGGCAAAATATGATGATAGTTTGTTGGTTCCTAAGAGTTTTTTTTTAAGGGTTAAGTATGTTTTTGATCCCTATAAATATCTCAAATTTCATTTTTAGTCCCTATTAAAAAAATGATATATTTTAGTCCCCACAAAATTATTATGCACGTAGTTTTAATCCCTACTATTAAATCGATGTGTATTTTTGAATGATAATTTTACATACGTGTTTAGAACGTTATAAAAAGTTTTTCGAAAAAAAAAGGAACTCAAAATTTGATTTCTAAATCGAGATTTGCATTACTTTTATCATTATTTTTTGAAATTTAAAAAATTCATATTTAATTCTTTTCATTTTAAAAAATTCTATAATTTGGTAAAGAAATATTTTATAATATTCTAAACACATATGAAAAAAAAGTATTCAAAAATTTAAAATTTTAAGGATTATTAAACAGTTTTCAAAATTTTAAAAAATAACAGAGACTAAAACTGCATGCATAAAAATTTTATAGGGACTAAAATATGTCATATTTTTAATATGGACTAAAAATAAAATTTGAGATATTTATAGGGAACAAAAACATATTTAACCCTTTTTTTTTAATGTTCTAGCTCGCTTTGCTTGTTTTTGTGTTGATTGTTTAATGGTGGTCCTCTTTCCTTTGTCACTTTTTAGGAACATAGGAAAAAAAAAGGAATATTTTTCTTTGAGGATATTGCTTAAATTTTTGCTTGTGTACTATTTGTGGTGCATTCTTGAAGAAGTGCTTAATCTATGATTTGCCTAAAAAATAACAAAATCGGGAGTTTGTTATTACAATTGATTGGATAATTTTTGTATGCAACTTGTTGAGCAAGATTTCGTGAGATTTTGTATTACATTCTAGAAAGTGTACTGCTCAGACAGTGTTACATGACAGTTTCAACATTTAGTTAGCAAATCAATTCCCGTTGAGTTCGTTCAGAAGATTCAAAACATTGCTTTTTGAAAAAGTTTGTTAGTCTGAATCAGTTTGGAATTTTTTTTATAAAATCATAAATATGGATGAAGAAAATTTAATTGAATATGGTTTAATTAAAAGATTTGTATTTGATATAATCAAAGAAGATTTGATTGAGTCTGTTTGGAAGAAAAGGTTTAATTGGATATGCTTTGAAGGAAGATTTGGTTCATATTTATTTAGTCCAAGATTTTGCTAAAATTGATATGCAAAGATATTGATTAAGGTTGTAATTAAAAAGATATTTCATGAAGAGATATAATTTGATTTGTTTTAATTACAAGATTTGAATTTGCACTTAATGAGAAGATCTCCAATCTTTATTTAAGAAGATTTAAAGCACGTTTCAGTTTTGAAAGAGTTTGTGTTTTGAATCTTTTACTCGAGAGATTAGAGTTTTTATTTATATCAAGTAAAGTAAGTATTGGAATAGTTTAATGAAGATTCAGAGTTGTCAAGCACAATGTCACAGACATGCTGTCTTGGACTGTTTGCTTGGAGCGCAAGATAAATTGAAATATATTTCTTACTTTTAAGATTTTTTTCCTCTTCTATTCTATTAGAGATATAAGTGTTTTAGCATGTGTCTAGATTTGAAGAAAAAAAAATCTGTTTTTAGCAAGATTGTTTTTGGTGTTTTAATTTGTTCAAGATTTGTATGAATCAAGAATGTTAATCATAATGAATATTTGATTGAATGTTTCTATTTTTATAAATATTTAATCTGAGTAAAATTTAACAAGATTGAATTGGTTATAATTAAGAGATTCAGATTAATTTTAGAGGTGATCAATCAAGACTGAAAATCAATATAATTGAATATTTATCTCATGTGCTTTTTGGAGGATCAACCTTATTCAAGATGAAAATCCTGTAAGACTTTCACTAATGCAGAAAACACTTTTTACATCGGGTGAAAAGTACATTTTACATCGGGTCTGGGTCCGATGTAAATCCAAGCGATGTAATAAATCCAGGACATTTTACATCGGGCAACAAGCCGATGTGAAAAATCATGATATTACATCGGTTGAAATTATGTCTGATGTGAAACAAAATCCAATATTTTTTTAAAAATATATATATGCAATATTTAACTTAGGGTTCCTAATAGCCCGATGTAAAATGTATGTTTTTACTTCGGTTTCCATGATAGCCTGATGTAAAATGTATGTTTTTACATCGGTTTCCATGATAGCCCGATGTAATATATCTTGTAATTTTTTTATTGATAGATCGGTTTCACCTTTTTCCTTTAATTTTTTTATCTAATTTTTCATATTTTGCCAATATCACACATACCACATTCACCTATAGCTGATAGACAAAGCTCATAACTAATAAAAATATGAGACTTAACATATTGACTTGAATCATCACTTGGTGCATCAAGACAAACATACAACCTTCAAAACAATGATGTTAAATTTGGAACAGGGACTAAATTGACTGACATTTAATTTATGAGACAAAATTGCTATTTCAGAAATTTAAGGAACTAAATAAACCGTCACATACAATTTCAAGGACTAAAATATTGATTTAGTCAAGAAAATGCACAAAACTGTGAGACTTAGGAAAATGAATAAAACTCAAATCGTTGAAATTAAATGGAAACATGTAAATTAATAAGATGACTGTTCAAGGCCTTGCATTCTTAGATTACTTCCTCCTCATCTAGAAGCTCTTCTAAAGTGAAATTATCTTTGTCTAATATAGCCTCCACCTGCACAACACAAGCAACGTAAAAAAAATACACTTAACACCAACAAAAAGAGGAAACAGGGAAATAAGAAAATAAGCTATGCAAGTTTTGAACTAATTCAGAGTTAAGACATTGATTCTAAAATAATACACTAGCCATTGTAAAAAAAAAATCCTCACTAAATTATCATATATAATACCGGAATGATTTGTCCACAGTGAAGGTTCTATATTGAATCTAATTTAGTCAACACAAAGCAACGTAATTTTCTTCACAACAAGCAAACGAAGTGCAACGATATTACATGCTTTTAAGATATCCATCAAGACAAATAAAACTCCCAAATAAATTACATAAATTTCACATAACCGATTTATGCATAAATATCTTTGTTCAAACCACACAAAACGAAAATATGGAATTTGGACATTATCATGAGATAATAATTTAAAACACATTATGAATTTATTAGAGTTAATAATTGTTAATATTGGATTGATAATGTCATTTATCAATTTTGTCATTAGGCATCTAAAGAATACTAAAGAATACTATACTGAAAGATCATTATTCAAAACAAAACAGTTGCAAGCATTGTAGAATTTATGAAAAAATTTAAGTACGAGAAAAAACAAAAGATGATATAACTAGTTCACACAGTTCAAGGCCTGTCATGTTAATGATATACAACCACTATAGCAGTCATTTAAAAGGAGTTTGTGACTATATTTTAGTTGTAGATGAAAATGGAGAAACTCCTCAAACAAAAGTACAATTAGTCTAAAACACCATAACAGCAACAATCCAGCAAAAAATCATAATCATATCAACACATTTATATGCACTTTTAATTGTAAGACTAGACATTTCACAAATGACATCTTAGAAAGCCTCAGGTCTAAAAAAATAATTGTGCTCTGGAGATTTCTGTTAGGAGTGAATATGAATGAAGTCTTACTTGCTTGGTAGCAGGGATTTCTCATTTCTTAATAGCCTCCAAATATTTGATGTCTAGGTCCCCAATTTGGAGTCTTTCTCTGTTTGTCTGCACAAGGTCAAGCTCCCTCATTAAGTTTTCTAAATGTGCGAGATCGAGACAGGTAGAATTGACTTATCCAAGAAAACATAACAAAAACTATAATAATGTCAAAACTAACTTAACATCAAGACTTTACCTTTAGCATTTCTTTATTATCAGTAGATATCATTTCATTTGTCACTTCTGCATCAAGCCTAAGTATTGTGTTATACAATATGAAGAAAAAAAAAGAAGAATTAGCTAAAATTTTCAATTCTATGAAGATATAGAGACATATCACATACATATACATGCTATTTTACCTTGCTAGCAATGAGTTTCTCTAAGACTCAGAGTTCCATTTTCTTTCACATATCTCTCAGCATGCATTAAAAAGTCCTCTTTCTCAACAAAACACTTCCTCCAGTAGTTATTAAAAAGTCATATGGTCATGTATAGGGTGGAAAAGGAGACCGCGGTACACTAGGGTTGGGCAAAGGAAAGAGAAAAGGAGAGGGACGTGGTATGGAGATGTAATGAGAGAGAATGTAGTGTCTGCCACAGGGCCTTGTCCTGCCAAGTCAATAGTTTCTGTCTGCCAAAACAATTGTAGAAGCAAATTTAAGAACAGAATTGTAGCAGAAACATCATATGAATATTTTATAGTAGCATAGCATAGCATAGGTTAAAGTTAAAATACCAAACAAATTAATTGGTTAAAGTTAAAATACCAACCTTAGAGTAACCATTTGGCATATCTTGAACCACACAACCAGAAGGAAGCCTCCTACAGTTATGAAAAGTAGGTGCACCACCAGAAGAAGTTTCTTTGAAGGTATTAATCAACACATCAGCCACTGCCGATACCCCTTTGCATGTTGCTTGCAAAAACGTAGAAAATTCACTTCTTTAACTAGAACCAACAGAGAAAATACTTGAAGTTTAACTTGCATCTGTCAATTAACAAAGACATTTCATATGGTAAATAAAATATCAGTGTCACCGCATCAGTGTTGGTGTCGTCTTTTTGGTGTCAATGTTTACATACCAGTTGAAGAGCACCATTTCTAGTTCCATTTATTCCACTAGATATCACTTCACTTTTGGAAGCTCTTGCAATCATACAAGGAAACATCTCTGACCATCGATTCTGATATAACAGAAACCAAATCAGTTTTTAGTACAATAAAAAACACAAACTCATAAAAATCACTAATACAAAATAATAAAGTGGAAAATGGTTGAATGAAGTAGTTGAAAAAAAAAGCTTACTGAGTCCATTAAAGTTTACAAAATCTATCTATACAAATTGATAGGTACCTGCCAGATTTAGTTTGAAGTGGCCAAGAAGAATCATCAAAACCTTGAGACAGAACTTGGTTCAATTGAACCCTAATAACAGAATCAATCAACCACAATCAATGAATACCAAATAATAAATAACAAATCGAGAGATAGGAGAATTAGTAGTGCTTACTTTCCGATGCCGATAAAATCATCGAATGTGACAGTATTGCTGTTCCAAACAACAACAATGAGTTCACGAAGACCTTCAATTAACGGCACCACGAACTTCTCTTGAAAGACCCGATGTTTTCCACCGCCTGTTCCATCCAAATCAGGTCAACAAACAAATCAACTCAAGTCAAAACACCGGATGTTTTCCACTTCCTGTTCCATCCAAATCAGGTCAACAAACAAATTAACTCAAGTCAACAGTCAAAGTTACAGAGCAACAAGAAGAAGAAGAAGAATTACGAACCTGTGGATGTTCTTGTTCAGAATTTGGTGGAAGCGTATTCAAGGCAAACGTAGGGATCTTGTCTTGAAATCCATTCAGTATCCTTCAATTTCGTGCAAGAAACCACTGTGACCTCCAAAGGTTGGCCCTAAATCCTCGCTATCGTTCCAGAAGACATTTTGTTTTCGTTCGAAATACCATGGAGGGACAGCTCTGATCCACGATCCTTTTCATTGTTTTCATATCAATGAAAGGAGCGATAACTCTGGTCTGAGGGCGAAGGGAGAAAGGCGACCTCCAGAGAACACCGTGGCTCCATCGATTGACGGTGGACCGTGCAACGTTAGCGGCGGAGGATGAGATTGCGGGATATCGGTTAAGAGACGAACAAGCGAGAGGAGAGGCGAATGTTCTAGAGAGAGGGTGATAGCAACTAGGGATACATGCGAGAGAAGAGAAATGAAAGTGGTGTGTGGTTAACGAACGTGAACTAGGGCTGCGTGAGCTATAATTATATGTAACATTTGCCATCGGTTTTAGACTGCCCAATGTAAAAAAAATTAATAAAAAATTTCTTTTTTGAAAAACTCGTGTAACATTTTCCATCGGTTTTAAACTGGCCCGATGTAAAGGCCTACTATGCTATTTTTCCCATCGGTTGATATATATAACTGATGTAAAATCCTTTATAAAAGAATTTTATTTTAATTACAATTATGCCACCGCATTTTTTTTTAATATTTTTTATATCATTGGAAATAAATACCCGATGTAAAATTGTTTGACAAATATTTTTCACATCATATATTTTAATACCTGATGTAAAATCTTTTATGGAAATGTCATATTTTTAGTAGTGTTTGGAAATGGAATTTTGTTACTATATGAGGAAGCAATCTCCTTTGAGATGAATCGAAACTTGAGGGAAAATATCTACTCCATAGGAGAGTTTTAGTTGAGTCTTTTTTTGTAGTTTGCACACTCTACTCATGAACATTAATTATAAATTAGCCGCATAGATTTTTGAGTTGTATTACAATCATATCTTTCATCTTTACAATTGAATAAACACTTGGGAGTGTGATTGAGTGAAAGTGATAGGTGTCTGAGATTCATGGGGAGCCCTGATCGAATCTTCATGGGTAGAATTAGGAAAGCGGAAATGGACGAAGTGAGTTCAGATAAGACCAATTGTACTTATGAATATTAGGGCAGGAGTTCTCTATAGGGAATCCTGAATACAAATTTATGGGTAGTATTAGGGAAAAAATCCGTTGAACTATGAGAGTTCAAATTAGACGAATTTGTACTTCTGACTATTAAGAGTGAATTTCCTTTCAATGGGTTAACGCCTTGAAAATGTGTGTTTTTGCACTGAACTGGGTTACCAATACATATGTTATTTGTATTTTACTTTTATTCTGCCCGCTACACAATTGACTTGTCATACATATTTTTACAACATTGTGTATGACAACTTATCATCTGAAGAATAGAATTTCATAATCTGTGACCCATTGGTTGATACTATGAGGGAGGATTTTTTTGTATTCCAAGCCTTTAATGAGACATCATGGATTCTCAACCAAGCTAATCTTTCACTGTCCATCCCACATGGGCTCCAGGGTCTTAATTCCTCATACCATTATTCCAACCAGGTTCTTGCCTCATTAATTAATACCTGAATCTCTTTCCTCTTACGTGCCATTTTGAGGGAATTACTACTTCATTGATATTTTTGTAATTCTTGAACATGTTATACATCTCCTTTTTCACCATAATTGTCTGGGAAACTAAGTAAATACATATGATCAATTATTGTTGTTGATGATTTTTTTATTCTGCTAATGTCCCATTTTGTTTTTGGCCTTGTACTTATCACAATCACTTAAATAAAACTAATATAAACTAATTTGCAATATTTAATTGTATTATATTAATAATTTAGTGGTAGAAAATATAGGAGTAGGATTTTTTAATAGCAAAACAAATTAATATATTAATAAAAAAAGTAAATGAGCACACGAAAATACACAAGTACAAACAGTGCTCATAAACAACAATACTGAAAAAAAAGGTTTAAGGAGAATAGGAAATCACGTGCAATATATGTCCAAAAACAAAGCACAACGACACAAAATCACAACCAATAAACTATTAGAAATAACAAACTAGAAAGATCAAAACGCCACCACCTCCTCAGTGACTGCAATAGCACACCACTAGAAGATAATATATGGAAGGAGGAAAACTAGATCACCTACAAGAAATAGAGAAAGCATTTGGCCATCCAGCTCACCCCTAATCTCAAATGCACCCACTAATTAATTGACAAAATTTCCTGGCAAAAAATCATTTTATTCTGCAATTTCCAAATAACTCGGACCATTGAATTCCAGACTAATAACAAACCTAACAGAGATTTCTTACCCATCACTACTACAAATAATATATTTTATGACAATGCTTTCACCTCACCTAACAAAAATTGAGGTATGATTCCTAAATGTGCCATGTTGTTTTCTCTAAAAACACCACTTATTCCATCGATTGTAATAGATATTCGAGAGGTAAACTAATTCAGGGTACATGCTTCAAATTCCAGCAACAACAGTTTATGTTTTTACTTCATTAAAAGTGACACCTTTATTTTTAGTTTATCTTTTATTTAAATATTAAATAATCTATTCTTTCAGTCACTCTAATAAACGAGGGGTATGATACCCAGATTTAACTATAAAAGGATTCATTCACTAAGTAGTACCTTAAACCTAACTCATATACATCCTCTCCATAGTCGTAAATATCATTATTTGGGATGGATTGCAATACATAAAAATACTTTGGTTTTGTGTTATTGTTCTTCTAACACTAACCTTAAACAAATATTTTTGTGTTTTGCAATCTATCTCCTATAGTTGTTTTTCTTGTTGTTGTTGTTTTCACTATAAAAGGATTCATTCACTAAGTAGTACCTTAAACCTAACTCTTACACATCTTCTCCATACTCGTAAACATCATTCTTTGGGATGGATTGCAAGATACAAAAATACTTTGGTTCAGTGTTGTTGTTCTTCTAACACTAACCTTGAACTAATATTTTTGTGTTTTGTAATCTATCTCATATAGTGGTATTTTTTTTGTTGTTTTTCTTGTTGTTGTTATTGTTGTTGTCACATCTTGCCAATGTTTAATGGTAAAAGGAAACATTATTATATTTTGGAATACCTTCTCATTATCGTCTTTCAAAGAAAATATTCTATAATATATTGTTTTCTTTGGTTGACAATATTGAGAAATTTATTCCTAATCATAGTGCAATGTTGGTGTCTCACAAAATAAGATCTTGAATTTTTTTTTGAATATAGTCCTTTGTTTGAATATTGCAACAAATAAAGAAATTAGTAAATGATTAAAAAAATTGAAAAAAGGAAACAATACATGTTACTTTATTTTTTTCCATTCACTATTTTGTTGTTGCAAAAGAATTAATCTATTACATCGGTGGTTCTAGAAACTGAGGTTAAAAGTAACTTTTTTGTTTTATTTTTTATTCAAAAAAGAAATAACATTTTACCTCGTTTTCATGTCATAACCGAAGGAAAAAAATAAGCCATTTTGTCCAAATATATCTTTGTTGTCCATAAACTAATCTTTGACATATATTTATTGAGTATCAATGCTCAAGACATTGCCAACACATTAATCCACAAGAAACATTAGTGATTCGCGTGAAACCATCACGACAACCATTCTGAAGGGAAACACCACACTATATATTCGAATCTTAAACATTATGAATTACAAACATTGATAATTAAAATATTAGGATTGAAAAAAGTGAAACTTAGAGCGTGAAAATAGTCTTAGTGATGGATTACAAGAGAGAAAAAGTATGTTTTTTCAACAAAATATGAAAATGTTGTTGTTAAGGTTCAAAATAATGAGTGCTTCTTCTATTCCCTAGGTGGATATATAATCGAGAGGAAAAGTGGCAAGTTTTTAGGACTCCCTTCATTACGTGGCATATGAAACCTAGGTAAAATTCCTTTTTCAATAGAGGTAAAAGGATTTTTTTCGTAGTAGTGTATATCAAACCCATGGAAAACCTTTAAGACCCCAAAATAGGGCAAGGAAGCGGAAGGAGTATCTCCACTCACCCAAGCACCTTATACCAAATCAATGAAGCTACCTCACACTAAAGAAACAAGTTAGCCACATACTCCACGAGCCTAGAAAAAACCACACATTTTCCTCGGATGTCCATAAACCCAATACCACAACTGAACTATTTTTCCTAGTCGACGGTCTATCTTGCAACAACTTCCAAGATTAGACCACTAATTTGGAAGGAGATTAGCTCTTATAAACCCTAACCAATGCTTATAGAACCTAGCCTGACCTACTATCTACTCACAACACCAGCGAGGAAAGCTTAAAGTAATAAATTCTCATTAAGAAACCTCTCCTAAGATCGAGGAGCCACACCCAGTCATCCACCCACCTATAGCAACCTGCCTAAAAATTCTAACTTAGAGAGTCGCCACCTATTCTGAAGGGCGAATAGGAAACCCTACGCAGTATAGAGATCAGGGTAAGTTACTATATTCAGGTCGAGGGAAGGTGTTAGGCACCCTCAACCCTTTCCTATTGGCTTTGAATCTAAGGCAAAGGTTTGATGGCTAAGAGTATTAAGGTAAGGTTTATGCTAAAGAATTGAATAAGGGGAAAATTGAGATTTTAGGGTGGGGGACTCGCCTTGTTGCCAAGTGCCTACGTACCTCCTTATGGAGGATCAGAGTCTACGTAGTTCGGGGAGGGTTGTACGCCCCTTAGAGTTGAATTGAATGTATTTGAATTTGTTTTGAGGCTTTTTGAAGGGCCTCTCGTAGTTTTAGAAGTTGTGATTTGAAAGGGCATTTTGAGTTGCCCAGGATAAAAATCCTGTAGTATCGTGGTTTAGTGTATTTTAGATGTTTCGGGCGTACAACCCTGATTTGGCACAATTAACCGCAATGATCAATAGGTTTGATCACCATAGTTAAAAGATTGGGGTTTTGCACCATTACCAATTCAAATCGATTGACTCGATTATCACTAATAATGAATTAACGTATTTTATTATTTTATGAATTTGTATTTTTATACTGTTACCTCTCATAACCGATTAATACGATTACAAATAATAACAAATTGATAAGGTATGCTAATCATCATAACCAATAAGATGGTTAAAACCATTTAGCAAAATAATGTTTATTTTAATTTATAGGATTTGATTAATTAAATTAATCGATTATTAACCATCGCGACCAATAAATTTAGTCGAAACGAATAATAAATTGAATCCTAATATTTTGGCCAAATGGCCAATGGGATGGAGCAAACCCTAATACTTACACCTTTATAGGGTTTTGTGGTTTTTAACTATTAAATAATTAAATCAATTAAATCGAGTAATCGAGATAATCGAATAAATAATCCTAAACCCCTAATTATAACCCTAACCTTAATTTAATTATATTATCTAATCCTAATTTAAAAATTAATTTGATTAAACATAATAAGTTAATATTTAATTCAATTAATTAACAATAAAATAGAAAATATATAATAAACCTGGTTTTAATCCTGTGCAATGCGCCTGTGAATGTTCATGGTGAGCCTCCAGTCTCATGGGTGTTGGATCCATCTCCAGAGTCATCCAAAGGCTATTGGCTGAGGGTGTATCGTGAGTTCGCGCCTGGACATCAAACTGGATTAGCGAATAAAACATTTCCAAAATTATGTGTCCTTTGTATGGGTCGAACCCAGGACGTCTCAATCATCAGCCCATTAACGCTACCATCCCTGCTGCCAACCATGTGTTGTTAATGATATTGAAACATATAATAAAAATACAAATATACGCGTTAATGGTCAGCTGAACTGAAAAGTCATAGTGGGGCCCTTCTTTTCTGGACAGCCAGTCGCGCGGTGACAGCTAGTCATCTTCTTCATGGGGCTGCATAATTGATCGTGAAACACCACCCCATAACCGTAACTCGCGACCCCATTCTCCCATCTTCACACATCAATAACTCCATCAATTCTCCACGAAATCAAACAAAGTTTAAACCAAAATTGTAGATCTAAATGCCATAAACACAACCATCATTAGTTTGAAGCAAATATAAGGCTATATCAAGCATAAAAATGCCCTCAAAGTCACGGTTCCAATATGTTTCAACAATATAAACATGTAACGAAATTCCAATAAAATACTGTTATATTGACGAAGCGGCCACCCAGATCTCATAATGCACACATGGTGAGTCTAATGGTGTAATTTATTTGGCTCGGAACCGACTATAACCATGAAAACAAAAAAAAGATCTTTCTTGCCCTAACAATGGTGGTTCGAATTCCACACGTTAAACCTTGTTAATAACGCGTCAAACCTGCTCTAATGAGTCTTTGGAACGTGTTAGTGAAGTTATTTTTGAATGGG
The DNA here is from genome assembly GCF_029867415.1 of Vicia villosa. NCBI lineage: Eukaryota > Viridiplantae > Streptophyta > Magnoliopsida > Fabales > Fabaceae > Vicia > Vicia villosa. Next base: position 36,543 of record NW_026705824.1, on the reverse strand, counting down.
AACGTGGAAAAATCAAAAATACGAAAATCAAACATAAAAGATGAATATTGCTTACACCATGCATGATTCTTGCGAGTTGGCCATGGCTATGGATTTAGGCTTACCCTTGAGGATCTCAGGAACAAGAATAGTCGCTTGGGATTGATTGAGAATCGTTGTCACTGAACCTTGGCCTTGCTCTCCTTTCTTGAATATTTTGCTTCCCTTAAAACCCTAATCTCTTGTCCCTTTTTTTCCTCCCCCTTTGTTCGTGAGATCTGTCCTTTTTATGTTGGTTAAATTAGGTTATTTCTATACCTAATGGACCTATTGCCCAACTCACTCAATAGCTAAAAATAACCCAAATAATAATAATATTACAAATAAATCTTAATAATAATATCACCTATTATTAATATTAATATTAATAATAAAAATTACTAATATTAAATACTAATAGCTAGTAATAATAATGAAAAAATATTAGTAATAATACTTCAATAAAAATAAGTGTTAGAACCCAGTAGTAAAAACTAAAAATCAATACCCCGAAAATGATTGGACTCTTATAATGCAATAATTGGGCCAAATGATTGAGCCCAAATTCCTGTCAATCTTAACTCCGTTCTATCTCAGGACACTTTATAAGAGAGCGGGTTTAACAATAGAAATGTCAAACCCCATGACTCTTAATTTTGACCCCTTGATGAGTTAACAGCCGTAGATTTGATCGGGCAAATTTTGGGGTATGACAGCTGCCCCTGTTCAATCTTCTTAAACCTGAAGAGTCAAATAGGCACGTCTGCCTATCGTGATCTAAAGGTAGAAGATGATTGGACACCGAAATGCCCTGAAATTTGCCTTTATTGGGAAAGAATTCCGTGGGAGATGGGCTTACAGATGCCACCCAAGGTGAATACCATTCTTCTAAGTGTGAAGCACACGCCCTTTGGAGGGAACCAGATGATTGATTTTTTTTGTAGCATAGCCTAAAGAGGCAACCTGAATTTTATGCGATGGTATGATGCATGCGATGTATGATGCAGTAAGCTTCTCAAAATAAATGAGAGCCATGTATGTATATGCACTATGTATGAATGAAGTATGTTAGTTGAATGATGTATGATTATCAGTTAAGTTAGTTGAAGTTGTTGGTTATTCTGAAAAGAAAGAAGACACCTTTGATTGTTATTGAAGTTTTGGAGAATATCACTGCCGAGGGACTAACGCGATAAACCTAGTTGAGGAATCGTTTGAAAAATCTTGTATGCCTGGAAAAGCTCCTAGAAAGGATGGAACACGTCTTGAAGAAGACTTCCTGGAAAGGTTCCTGAAAAGGAAAAGCGAGGACCTTCTGTTGGTTGTGTAATTGGCTTGTTATGGTCAGCAAGCTTCCGCAGTTTGTGAACCCCCACTTACTATAGTTCTAGTAAGTTTCCGTAGTTTGTGAACCCCCACTTACTATAGTTCTAGTAAGCTACTCGCAGTTTGTGAACCCCTCACTTACCATAGTTCTGGCAAGTTACATCGCAGTTTGTACCTCTCACTTACCATAGTTCTGGCAAGTTACATCGCAGTTTGTACCTCTCACTTACCATAGTTCTGGCAAGTTACATCGCAGTTTGGACCCCAATAGAATTGCTTGCTATAATTCTAGCAAGTTCACCTGCACCGACAGGGTTATCGGCGAATATCATCGCAGAATTTACCTGTTTCACCAGGGTTATCTGCGAGTGTTATCGCAGAATTTACCTGTACCACCAATAGGGTTATTCGCGAGTGTTGTCGCGAAATTTACCTATGTCACCAGGGTTATCTGCGAGTGTTATCGCAGAATTTACCTGTACCACCAATAGGGTTATTCGCGAGTGTTGTCGCGAAATTTACCTATGTTACCAGGGTTATCTGCGAGTGTTATCGCAGAATTTACCTGTACCACCAATAGGGTTATTCGCGAGTGTTGTCGCGAAATTTACCTATGTTATCAGGGTTATCTGCGAGTGTTATCGCAGAATTTACCTGTACCACCAATAGGGTTATTCGCGAGTGTTGTCGCGAAATTTACCTATGTTATCAGGGTTATCTGCGAGTGTTATCGCAGAATTTACCTGTACCACCAATAGGGTTATTCGCGAGTGTTGTCGCGAAATTTACCTATGTTATCAGGGTTATCTGCGAGTGTTATCGCAGAATTTACCTGTACCACCAATAGGGTTATCCGCGAGTGTTGTCGCGAAATTTACCTATGTTATCAGGGTTATCTGCGAGTGTTATCGCGGAATTTACCTGTACCACCAATAGGGTTATTCGCGAGTGTTGTCGCGAAATTTACCTATGTAGAATTTTGTTTTGTAAATGCGTATGCATCATGCTTATGCGTTATGCACATGCCCCTGTTGTTTGTATAATGCGTATGTGTGAATGCTTACACATGTATATGTTGTATGTATACTGATGAAACGGTCAGACGAGGACTGACTACCAGACGGGAACTGGACTTTGTAATGGTTTGGATTGCCAATAAAAATTGGGCTTTTGTGATATGTATATGCTAATGCTAATGCGTATGCATGTATGCAATCTCATGATTTTATCTCCTCAAACCCTTTGAACTTGTTTATTCCATGCTTGCACTTATACCCTGACTATGCTTATGCTGGCTTTGTAATGTTTATGTATGCTTATGCATATGCGTATGCTTGGTTGACGTAATGAGTGGAACGAAGTAATGTCTTCTGTAAGATTACCCGAAAAAGGTCTTTTGAATGGATGTGAATGTTTGTCTTGAAGAAGACCACATAAAGAGTTACGGTGTAATGTATCAACCAATGTATGTAATGCGTGATTTGTATGTATTTGTGTGATGCTCCAACGGTAGGTTATTAATAACCAAAGCGTATATAGTTCGCTGGAGTTGCAGGTCTGTTTGCTAGGATGGGGTGTGATGCTAGCGCGATTTCCCAATACCTGTCTTGTTTGAGCTCGGAAGATCGTAGTTAGGAGAAAGAATTTGTTCGATGTTGTAAAGTGCGAGAACGCCTTTTTCCTTTTGTTGTGTGTCTTGCGGATTTGATATTCATTGCTCTAGTATTTTCATGGAGAAAGATGCTTATGAAGGAAGTGCCCCAGGGAATAACCTTGTCATATGCTTCGATGTTTAGATTGAAGGGTGTGCCCCTGATCTCCAGGTCATGGAAGGTTATCCATAGTGTTCTATCCTTTGAATTTGAATTCTTCCCATGTCTGACATGCCCCTGTTTGAGATTTCTTTGAGATGTGCCCCAAGTCGATTGAACCTTAGGAAGACTGCCCCTAGTTAATAGGATGTTCGATTGTATGCCCCTGCGATCCTTGAAAGTTTGCCCCTGTTTAGGAGAACCCCCTAGATGTGGTTCCCCGACTCCAGGGTCTTTATTAGAAATGATCATCTTTGATTAACCCATTTCTAGATTTCCTCGATGCTAAGTGTATACTCGTAGATGGTGTTGTACCTTTTGAGAAGTAGCTCCAATGGAATGCGTATGCAAGTTTTGAAATCGAAGTCCGTTATGAATTAGGACTGGATGATCAGAAATGAATGCTTGAAGAAGCGTAGTGATTAGAAATAGTTTTAACAAACTTTAGGAGTCAGTATAACAAAAATCCTGCTTAATATGCTTTCGTAGTTAACCTTGCCTCAATTAGGACTTTTAAATGTTGTAACTTGGCCCGGTTCATGTTTTAAGAAACAAAGGATATAAGGCTCAAAATTTTATTTATCCCACCCCTTTCTCCTTGATGTTCTCCAGATCCTAAAAATTCGCCTAATCCAATGGATGTGCTTTGTTTGCAAGAGAATCGTTTCAGTTTCGATGTTGAGCAGAAGCCTTAGTAGAGATCCAAACTTTGATGACATATGTTGTAAAGATCCAAGCATTGATGTGAAGCTTTGACGATTTAGCAGTCACAAGATTATCCTTTGTATTTCGCCTTTATTTTTATCCCTTATTTTTGCATGAGCTAATTCTTTTGAATTTGACCCATCGGGATGCCCCAATTTTGCCTAAATCTTTTTGTTTCCTTTCATGAAATTTTCCATTTTGACTTAGCGGGCGTTTTTCTTTTCTTTTTTTTTTAACACTCCTTTGGAGGTATTGATCCTTGGATATTGAATATTGTGACTGCCATGTTGACTTTGATTTGTAAGCTTCGACTTTGATATGTCCTCGATCTTGAATGATGTATTGAGGAAGAAGATGTTGTAAATGTTATCTCCATTACTTCCTCAATCTTGGATGAATGCGAGGAAGAAGATACGCTTGAACCTTATGCTTGGATGGACTGATTCTCTTGGCAACCAAAATACATCATTGAATTAGTTGACATCTACCCTGCCCCTGGTTAAAATCGAGGTTCTTTTGAGAAGTAGAAACAAACTCCAACTCCTGGCTCGAGGGGGTAACGAGGGATTAACATCCATATATCTCCACTGTTTGGGAATGGAAACAATGCCTGTACATCCTCGGCTTGGTCTTACCTTGAAAGCATACGTTTAGTTGGACTTAGTCATTTGTATTCGTCATTCTCCCTCAAGTTTGTTAATAACCCTAAAAATAGGAGTGTGTGACTGGAAAGTCATAGTAGTGAGTGAATGAAATGAATGAATTGATTCCAAAACCTGCATGGTCATCCCATTAGAATTGCTAATCCGAAGGTACAGCTTTTATCCTGAGCGACACTTAGCGATTGTAAGGGTTGAGATAGTGAGCATGGTAAACACCTATTGATCCTAGGGATAATCTCCTTTGTAGATCCACTGACCTTGTTTCACTCCTTAGATTCTTAAACATGTATAAGTGAGGGCAACCTCGAATTTTCTTTGGACATGTCAAACCTGTCAGGAATAAACTGTTAGCATGGGTTTTCGTCGTTTCGGAACATCATGAGTTTCCTTAGACTGAACCTCTTTTTCTTTTTCTCAGGATAGTATCACACCATTTGCAACCTTCAGCGTTTGTAAATTAATGAAGGAAATCTATGACCCTTTCTCCCTTGGCGGGGAGTTAACACAGGTCGCCTTCCCTTCATAGTAGTCATGCATCTTTGTTCAGGATTTTGCCCCAGTTGGGCTAATCCTTGCCCCCAGGTTATCGTAGAGCGTCCTTGAAAGTTTGATATGTTCTAAGATGAACCCCTTTATGACTAGATACATCTTGAGTGTATCTATGAGGGAACTCTTTGTTGAACTAATCCTTGCTCGACGAAAACCTTTATTGTATTTATAATCTTGTTATGACAAGGCATGGACATGCGGTTGGCATGGCGAAAGACATCCTCTTTTCTTTTAGCAAGACCCAGATCTTTTATTCTCCTTTCTCCATAGTTTTTTCTTTGATTTTTTTTTGGAGTTTCGGGAAACCGGCTAGCATGATAAGTGTGGGTGCGGGCGAAGATGCAAATGTAAATGCATGAATGTATGAAAATGCAAATGTACGCGTAAGCGAGAGACTCCTTATATTGTAACTCCGTGTATGCAATGCAGACGTGTAACATATGATCCTAGGGATAGCCTTAGAGGCGACATTAGACCCTCTTGGAATCTTTGCAGGGTAAATGTTATGACGCGCTAAGGGGAATCCCTTGGATTCGAGAGTATGCAGAAGATAGCGGCTAGTGACCGTTCAAGACAGTCACTAAATCTCATGGCCATCGAGAGGCCAATCAACGTGTACCAATGAATTTGTCCCTCGTGGGAAGGTTCTCCATGCGGAACACAACCTATCTAAGGACGATATGGACGAAGAGAAATCCCTACAGGCTAGGGATGTGATGTGTAAACGGAGATCCCAAACTCTACAAGTTAGAGGGTGCGCGGGAATAAGCATGGAGTGACCGTCCAGGACAGTCACTAGATTTCATAGCCATCGAGAGGCCAATCGAACGCATGCTAGTGAAGTTGTCCTTCGGGGAAGGACGCGTCATTGTGGAAACACGTGGATGTAACAGAAAATCCCTGTATGCTAGGGAGTACGTAGTAGCAAGCACGGGGTGACCGTTCACGACAATCACCGAATCGCATGGCCATCCAGAGGCCAATTGACGTGCGTTAATGGAAATGTCCTTCGTGGGAAGGACGCGTAGTTGTAAGAATACAAGGATATAAGAATAAAATCCCCACAGACTAGGGGATGCATAGATGGTGATGTCTTCCGTGGGAAAGACACGGTCTTTTAGAAATTAGAGTCCCTACAGGCTAGGGACCACGTAGGGATACCTGCAAAAATCGAAACACATAGATATTCGAAGTATTGCAAACATATAGCAAGCACAAGAGTACGAAAGTCCTAAGTTCATAGGTTCGACGTAGGGGGCTCTAGGGAGCCAACCTTTTTATGGGGGGTTCTAGAAGGTCTCATGGGGTCGTTCGTAGCCTCCGAGACTTTTTGTCTCTTTGGGTTTTTAGAACAACTCATTTTATCCATGAAGTTCGAATTTTTGGGGTAGGTTCCCGGAGAGATCAGCCAAGTATCCAGTCCTGCCCTCAACAAAGTCAAGCCTCGTTTTGGACATTTCCGAATACTCAACCCACTCCGAGTGGAATTATCAATGAGATTCGTAGGAGATTCATACTCCCCTATTGGTCTCAAAGTTAACTCCCACACTTAGGATTTAACACAACATAAAAAAAAACACCAGCAAATATAATAGGAATAAATATTCACTTAAATAAATATTTAATTAAATTGCAGTAATGAAATTGAAAAGGAAAACAAATAAATAAATAAAATTTAAATATTTAAAACTAACCTTGAACTCCAGCCGCTTGCGATTTAAAAAAATACAATACGCAGCAAATATTTAAATAAACATATACTTTTTTTTTTAAATAAACAGGTATTTAATTTAATTGATGTAAAAGATGAAATTATAAATAAATAAATAAATAAAAATTTTAAATATTTATAAAAAAATAAATAAACCCTAAAATGGCAAATTAGCCAAACCCTAAAAAAGTTTGCCAAAAACCTAAACCCTGCCGAAACCTATAGGAGCATAATAATTCACCATTATAGTGTCCCCAGCAGAGTCGCCAGCTGTAGCAACCTGCCTAAAAATTCTAACTTAGAGAGTCGCCACCTATTCTGAAGGGCGAATAGGAAACCCTACGCAGTATAGAGATCAGGGTAAGTTACTATATTCAGGTCGAGGGAAGGTGTTAGGCACCCTCAACCCTTTCCTATTGGCTTTGAATCTAAGGCAAAGATTTGATGGCTAAGAGTATTAAGGTAAGGTTTATGCTAAAGAATTGAATAAGGGGAAAATTGAGATTTTAGGGTGGGGGACTCGCCTTGTTGCCAAGTGCCTACGTACCTCCTTATGGAGGATCAGAGTCTACGTAGTTCGGGGAGGGTTGTACGCCCCTTAGAGTTGAATTGAATGAATTTGAATTTGTTTTGAGGCTTTTTGAAGGGCCTCTCATAGTTTTAGAAGTTGTGATTTGAAAGGGCATTTTGAGTTGCCCAGGATAAAAATCCTGTAGTATCGTGGTTTAGTGTATTTTAGATGTTTCGGGCGTACAACCTTGATTTGGCACAATTAACCGCAATGATCAATAGGTTTGATCACCATAGTTAAAAGATTGGGGTTTTGCACCATTACCAATTCAAATCGATTGATTCGATTATCACTAATAATGAATTAACGTATTTTATTATTTTATGAATTTGTATTTTTATACTGTTACCTCTCATAACCGATTAATACGATTACAAATAATAACAAATTGATAAGGTATGCTAATCATCATAACCAATAAGATGGTTAAAACCATTTAGCAAAATAATGTTTATTTTAATTTATAGGATTTGATTAATTAAATTAATCGATTATTAACCATCGCGACCAATAAATTTAGTCGAAACGAATAATAAATTGAATCCTAATATTTTGGCCAAATGGCCAATGGGATGGAGCAAACCCTAATACTTACACCTTTATAGGGTTTTGTGGTTTTTAACTATTAAATAATTAAATCAATTAAATCGAGTAATCGAGATAATCGAATAAATAATCCTAAACCCCTAATTATAACCCTAACCTTAATTTAATTATATTATCTAATCCTAATTTAAAAATTAATTTGATTAAACATAATAAGTTAATATTTAATTCAATTAATTAACAATAAAATAGAAAATATATAATAAACCTGGTTTTAATCCTGTGCAATGCGCCTGTGAATGTTCATGGTGAGCCTCCAGTCTCATGGGTGTTGGATCCATCTCCAGAGTCATCCAAAGGCTATTGGCTGAGGGTGTATCGTGAGTTCGCGCCTGGACATCACACTGGATTAGCGAATAAAACATTTCCAAAATTATGTGTCCTTTGTATGGGTCGAACCCAGGACGTCTCAATCATCAGCCCATTAACGCTACCATCCCTGCTGCCAACCATGTGTTGTTAATGATATTGAAACATATAATAAAAATACAAATATACGCGTTAATGGTCAGCTGAACTGAAAAGTCATAGTGGGGCCCTTCTTTTCTGGACAGCCAGTCGCGCGGTGACAGCTAGTCATCTTCTTCATGGGGCTGCATAATTGATCGTGAAACACCACCCCATAACCGTAACTCGCGACCCCATTCTCCCATCTTCACACATCAATAACTCCATCAATTCTCCACGAAATCAAACAAAGTTTAAACCAAAATTGTAGATCTAAATGCCATAAACACAACCATCATTAGTTTGAAGCAAATATAAGGCTATATCAAGCATAAAAATGCCCTCAAAGTCACGGTTCCAATATGTTTCAACAATATAAACATGTAACGAAATTCCAATAAAATACTGTTATATTGACGAAGCGGCCACCCAGATCTCATAATGCACACATGGTGAGTCTAATGGTGTAATTTATTTGGCTCGGAACCGACTATAACCATGAAAACAAAAAAAAGATCTTTCTTGCCCTAACAATGGTGGTTCGAATTCCACACGTTAAACCTTGTTAATAACGCGTCAAACCTGCTCTAATGAGTCTTTGGAACGTGTTAGTGAAGTTATTTTTGAATGGGAACGTGGAAAAATCAAAAATACGAAAATCAAACATAAAAGATGAATATTGCTTACACCATGCATGATTCTTGCGAGTTGGCCATGGCTATGGATTTAGGCTTACCCTTGAGGATCTCAGGAACAAGAATAGTCGCTTGGGATTGATTGAGAATCGTTGTCACTGAACCTTGGCCTTGCTCTCCTTTCTTGAATATTTTGCTTCCCTTAAAACCCTAATCTCTTGTCCCTTTTTTTTCCTCCCCCTTTGTTCGTGAGATCTGTCCTTTTTATGTTGGTTAAATTAGGTTATTTCTATACCTAATGGACCTATTGCCCAACTCACTCAATAGCTAAAAATAACCCAAATAATAATAATATTACAAATAAATCTTAATAATAATATCACCTATTATTAATATTAATATTAATAATAAAAATTACTAATATTAAATACTAATAGCTAGTAATAATAATGAAAAAATATTAGTAATAATACTTCAATAAAAATAAGTGTTAGAACCCAGTAGTAAAAACTAAAAATCAATACCCCGAAAATGATTGGACTCTTATAATGCAATAATTGGGCCAAATGATTGAGCCCAAATTCCTGTCAATCTTAACTCCGTTCTATCTCAGGACACTTTATAAGAGAGCGGGTTTAACAATAGAAATGTCAAACCCCATGACTCTTAATTTTGACCCCTTGATGAGTTAACAGCCGTAGGTTTGATCGAGCAAATTTTGGGGTATGACACCACCTAACTTAAACACCCCATGCAATGGAAAGAAACAACTTTGTTAGAAGTTCTTCATCCCAGATAAGGAAATAATGTCTTCCCCTAAAATCCAAAATCCAAAAACCACTGACCCCCTCCCACTTTCCAATATACATCACCATAAAAGCCTTTTCTCATAGATAATAAATAACTTCTCAAACGATATACACATTGTAGAGGACCCCACCCCGACATCATGCTAGAATCTAGTTCGCTTACCATTCCAAACCACCTCAGAACAAGACAATGCAAATGAGTCCAACAAAATACTAACACCAAGCCCAAGAAGACAAATCTCTTCCCACCAGAAAGATGACCCTTTAATCGGCATCCCCTCCGAGCACCTATAAACCTAAGAACCGTACCTAGAAAAAATAGCCTCCTTCCATAGTGACGAACCACCTCTAGCAACCTCTATCTAAACTTACAAAGTAAATACAAGTTTATATGCCCCAAATCCTTTGCCACTAAACCCCCTCCTTTTGGAATCTACACACGTTCTCCCACTTCACCCAAGCGACCTTCACCCCCTTTTGATCCTCCCTAAAGAAACCTCCTTTGCACCCAAACTAATTTTTTCCAAACAAATAACAACATCGTTAAAAATGAGAAAAAGAGAAATGGAAAGGCTTTTCAGACCTAATTAAGCAAAACAACCCTCCCTCGTAGACTATCAAATCTATTCTTCGAAGAAATAAGCACATTAGTCATAACTGAACAAGAGGATACTAGGTCCCCACTTTCTTAGGATTAGCACCAACTGTGAGGCCTAAGTACTTGAACGAGAGGGAAACTACTTGGAAATGTAAAAAATCCACGTCCAAATAATAAACTCCATCTCCACATTGACACAAAAAATACAGCTCTTGACAAAGTTAACCTTAAGCTTCTAAGCAAGCTTCAAGCTTGTAAGAATAGTCTTAATAATTAGCAAATTGTCCATCGACAGGACCCCGGAATCAATGTATCATTCGTGTAATAAATATGAGACACCTCTAAATCTCTCGAAACAACTTTGAACACTAAAAAGAGGACCAAACAAAACCTCCCTTCTCATAGTGTAATTGAAACCCTTTATAACCAGCAAAAAAGGAAAGACGCCAGAGGTTCCCCTTGCTTAAGACCTCTTTAAATACTAATATCATCATTCGGAAAGCCATTAAGAAAAAGCAAGAGGCTACCCGAGAAAACATAAGCTTCAATCCATGTCTTCCACATCTCATCAAGCCAAAACCTAACCAACATATAATCCAAAAACGACCAAGCAGCAGAATCATACGCTTTCTCGAATCAACCACCTCATTCAAAGTCGTTACACTATCAATCAACTACCTTACTTTGATGAAAGCTGACTTCTCTGGGGAAAGAAGAGAGTCCATAACCTTTAATAACCTAGCTGCCAAAACTTTGGCCACTAACTTGTAAAGGGAGCCAAGAAGACAAAATGGTCTGAAGTCTCTCAACTCGACCTCGATAAGGAAATCCACTTATGGATGAGTGTAACGAAAAAAGACATCAAACTCTTAGGAAGCGTTCGTTTATAGTATCACAAAATAAGCAAGTATTTAAGAGCATCTTCTCCATAATGTTTGATGGGATTTCAAAATCCATTTGACAGTTTCTATGATTTTAAGAAAAGTTTTCGAAAGTTTGTTTATTGTGTGATCTAATGATAAAATAACGGTAAATTAATTTGGTGTTTAAACATTTAAGAAAGCTTGTCGGGTTAGATTTTATCGTCCTATATATTTTCGTTTATTATTGTGATTATTAATAAACATTTACAATAATAAATTAATATTACCACCTATCGCTATATGTTTGTTGTTTATGTCTAAATAAAAAAAGTTATATCATCATATTGAATAATACACGATCTGTCGGCCTACTAACCAATACAATAGCTTTAAGATTCAATATTATCAATGAATGATAAACCTAAATCTATGTCTAAAGTTTAATATCTAGCAGATGAAAAGCTTTGTTCTAGTAAATATTATTATTTCTCAATGTGGACTCAATATCATGTAAATATGTTCTAGTTAGCTACACTATGACCAGCATTAAGCATGAAGATGATCATCAATATTAAAGAGAAATTAGCTACTCGTACTCATAGTAGTTGTACAGTGACAATATAGAAGAAAGAATAGGAATAACATATGCGTTAATTTCTCTAAAAGTGCTTCCGCCTTCAATATTCCCTATCCCTTTATCTTCTGTTGTCTCTGAGTTTCTAGTAAAATAGTGACTTGAATAATTATCTCAAATATCCCAAATGAATGGCTTGGAAAACTATTTATAGAGTCCTGCCTAGGAATTCTTTATTAGCGAGACCTTCATCTCACCTAGCGAACCTTAATTTCTTCCCCCTAAGTCATGTCTAGATCATCCCCAAGAGGCTTTGACCGCCATACTTCTATTAGCGCACCCTTTTCTCTCCTAATGAGTAAACCCTTCCTTCACTTTGAAGTAACTTAGCCAAGAAGTCAGTAAACAACGTTGCATCGCATAGTGAGGCATCTATCTTGCCTAGAGAGTATCACTCATTAGGTTAGTGTATTCCCCAATTCTTAGATAATGCATAAACTATAAATGAATCTAGCACTCCATCTAAGCAATTTTACTATGTATGCAATCACTCATGAATCACTAACGTCTTTTAATTAGGTTATAACATGGGCGAGCTATAAAAAATCTTGGTCTTTCTTGGATTCAAATGTGTGAAGCAAATAAGAGAGCGTAAATTCGTTTTGTTTTCAACTTTTTTTCCATAAAATACTCTTTCTTTCCGCTTACAATTTGTATTGGTGATTTCTCTTGTGAATTGTTACATTTGACACTTGGATTTTTTCTTCTCTTTTCTTTGCTTTTTTTTAAAGTTGCAATTTTTTTATTTGACCACATATTATTATTAATTGGTTTAAAAAATCCTTCTTTTCAACTTTGCATATTTTATATCCTTTAAAAATGTAATGCTCTCCGATCTCTATGACAAGGTAAGATAAGAACGTTAGTTTTTCTTTCATAGGTTAATGGTTGTAACTTTTCATAAACAGAGAATTTTTCATTTTCGCTCAAAGAGGGTTTCAAGGATCATACCATCACAAGGTTAAACTTTATTTGGCCAAGTAGATTTTCACTGAATCATTAAATAATGTCTTGATCATATCTATGATTTTATACATATCAAACAATAGTAAGAATTATGCAAGATCAATAAAATTAAATGCAAGTCTACACTCAATATATCTTTGTAAAACATGAGGATTCATGATAGAGTAAAATTGGAGTTAAACAAATGAGTGAGAGATAAATTAAGTTAGAATATTAAGTCTTTTATTTTTAGTGTTATTGGGCTTCCTTTGTATTTGGGTTTTTAAGTTTATTATCCATTGGAAGCATTATATATTGTAGTCTCATTGAGACATTAGAGAAATCAATCAAATGAAAAGTATTTTTATTTCCTTTAATTCTATTTTGTTATTTTAGTGTTCTTCCTCTTTCTAGCTAAAACCCTAGATTATAGTTTTGATAGGAATTGCTTCCTATCAATTGGTGCTTTCATCATGTACTCAAATCCTCCCATGGATTACCCTTATCTTACACCTTCATCTCATCAATGGAGCATTCCTCCTACCTATCCCACAAACCCCTCTTTCACAACTCCTACCACACCTTCATTTCCATCCTTTCCATGGGAACTTTTCTCACCCTATTACACAAATCTACATGTGCCAACACCATCACCATCACCATCACCATATCTGTATTTCACTCATGGCTTTACACCTCCACCTAACCCATATTCATCCTATCCTACATCTCATTATTCACCCTACTATAACAATTCCTATCAATTCCAAAATCCAACAAACAACTCTTCCACAATTGGTCGTACATATCAAAATCATTCTAGTAATATAAGAGATTTTGAGAAGCATTTGCAAGTCTCTAACCCTTGTTTTAAGAAAAGATCCAAAAACACCTCTCAAAAATTTCAGTTCCGCAATTCCAACAGTGATGTTGAAAGATCCCAATTCCACAACATTTTGGAACATGAAGTTGGGAATAGAGGTTCGGTTGAACCCCAGAGGCATTCAACTCTTCCAACTGAATAAACAAAGGAACCTCCAACGAAGAAGAAGAAGAAAACCTCGAAGCAATGTGTCGCCGAACTCAAAACCCTAGGTAACAAACTTCTCTCACCAGCCTCAAACATCAACAACCTCCAATCTTCTTCTACCTCCTTCGTTTCCACGGAACTAGAGAATCTCCATATTCCCGAAGCCATTCTCTACACCACTCTCACTCCACTTGCTCTCTCCGCTAAGGAATCCCTAAATTCCGACAACCAGGGACAATACTCCGTTTTCCGTAACGAAATCTCTCTCGACACGCCTCAAGTCGAGTTCGTTCATTCTACTACCCAAGAAGAATTCTCCCTCGATGCCGCCGGAGAAGCCGAATACAAAGACACCCTCCTTGAGCCTATGACGCTAGCACTTGGGAAATCGATTCAACCACGACCTTCTCCACTTCCTGAGCCATCTGATTCACTCACGATACCAGTTTCGATTTTCTGGTGTGTGTTACCTCACAAAAGACTAATTGTTGATGACTTTCCTCCTCCACTTCTTTCTAAGGTAAACCTTTCTTGTGACTCTAAAAGTCCTTTGCTTGAGATTTTGCTTAAGACTGCATTGTTGATTGACGCCGCTGCTACTACGGCACCTCCACCACCTGTGGAGAACCTGCGTCAACTGTTTGAGTCGCAGAAATTATGTTGTAGTTCATTTTACTCGTTGAATTTTCAAGAGCCCCCTGAGTTCTTCGAGGATAACATGAGAGAATGGATGACTGAGTTTCGAAAATACCTTACTACTAGTTACCCTATTCTTGAGGGCAATGGAGATGCTCTTGCTCTTGTGGATGAACTTAGGGATTCTGTTTGTGAGAATATTAATCATTATATGGAAAAGTATGAGGAGGAGTTTAAGGGATTCTTGAATGATTGTGTGCTTATACTGGGCAGCATTGTCTCGGATGAGGTTTTACTTGTTCTGACCCTTTTGCATTTGGCTTTCAATAAGTTTGAGAGTGTGTTGCCGAAGAGCTTTCCTGGTTTAAAGGTTGAGTCTTTGTGGTTGAATGGTCAGAAGAGTGATGGTAAGCTTATTGGTTCAATTGATGTTTATAATGTTAAGGATTCTAATAGCTTTTGTTTGTCTAGTCCTAGTGATTGTGATCCTCGGGTGCAGGTTCTTCTTGCTGTTGTTGGGGCTATGGGTTATCCTTTGAGGTTTTCCGAGAGTTGGAAGGGGAATGATACTTGTGTTAATTGGATTGGGATTACTTGTAGTCATGGGAACATTAGTTTTGTTAAATTTCAAAAGATATGTCTTAGTGGTATGATATCTCCCGAGTTTGCTAAGCTTAAGTCGCTGCAAAGACTTATTCTTTCGGATAACAATATCACTGGTTGGATTCCTAATGAGCTTTTTACTTTGCCTATACTAACTCAATTGAATGTTGCGAACAATCATCTCTATGGAAATTTCTGTCATGTAGTATCCAAACATGACATAATGCCAAGATTGATATCTGCACCTATTACACCTCTCAAGCCTCAGCTCAATTTCATGCTTCAGTGTTGGCACCTTTCCATGACTTCACCAGAATTTGAAAAACTTGCTTATCAATTTACTGACAAAGAGAGACCTAAGTTGTTCATTGTTGTATTAAGTTATTTAGAAACTATAACACAAAATGAAGAAGCTTCAGAGTCAATTTTTTTCTATCCTTTTGGAAACTATTTTTTTGTTTTAGATGAAGGAGTTTTGTGTGTTGATAGTTCTGTTACAATTATAAAGATGATGCATTTGTTGCATTCAACTAGTTCTCCATCTTGTAGTATTGAGGATCATCTTAAGTATAGAGAATATGTTAACAGATTGTCTTCGCAAATGTGGAATCAGAATAATTATATGCTGATGAACATTCCTAACTCAAGATATGAGGCCGGGCTTGAATTTGCCATCCAATCTTCTGGTATAGCAAACCAGGAATCTGCTGCCATTGCTGCCAAAGAATGTTTGAGAGTAGCAAGGAGAATGGGACCATCACCAGCTCTGAATGCTGCAAGTCTGACACTTTCCTTATCCAAGGTTGTACCTTACAGAACTAAAATAGAATGGTACAAAATATGGTGTAATGAACAAGATGATGAAATGGTTTATTATGACACATTCAAAACTAAAGCAACACATTTGATTGACAATATAAATAATGTTGGACAATTCCAAATGGTTCTCAAAAATATTTCTCAACAAGGTGCTATTACAAAAAGCATGGCTGCATGTGTGATTCCTCTTGCTGCTAGTACTGCTAGGTGGCCTCTTTTGTTAAAGCCAACTCTAATTACTCTAAAGTTCTGCTCTACAACACTTTTAGAGGGTGCATTAAAATTTGGAAAGGTTGGAATAGCTTCCACAACCTTGAGGACAAGGTTGTTTTTAAAGGGGTGAGTAATGATAGAGAGTAAAATTGGAGTTAAACAAATGAGTGAGAGATAAATTAAGTTAGAATATTAAGTC
This sequence comes from Vicia villosa, assembly GCF_029867415.1. Lineage (NCBI taxonomy): Eukaryota > Viridiplantae > Streptophyta > Magnoliopsida > Fabales > Fabaceae > Vicia > Vicia villosa. Next base: position 20,153 of record NW_026705824.1, on the reverse strand, counting down.
TTTTATTTTTAGTGTTATTGGGCTTCCTTTGTATTTGGGTTTTTAAGTTTATTATCCATTGGAAGCATTATATATTGTAGTCTCATTGAGACATTAGAGAAATCAATCAAATGAAAAGTATTTTTATTTCCTTCAATTCTATTTTGTTATTTTAGTGTTCTTCCTCTTTCTAGCTAAAACCCTAGATTATAGTTTTGATAGGAATTGCTTCCTATCAATTCACCTAACTCATTTGGTTAAGTTTTGTATGATTCTAATTTCAACCAACATGTTTTCACATAACAAAAGATAAAATTTATTTTTAATCAAAAAATAATTTCATGTTCGTTCTATCGTTCATAGATAATCAAGAATTAACTTTAACAAAAATAAAATTTATTTTTAATCAAAGAATAATTTCATGTTCGTTCTATCGTTCATAGAGAATCAAGAATTAAATTTAAAGAAGCATTTAAAAGAAAATTTTTAATCATGTCCTTTGATTATGATTCTGTCAAAAACTTGTCTACTGCACATGTCTCGCTTAAGACATGGCAATAAAACCCAGACCCACGGATACCCACCCGAACCCGCTCTGAAGTTGACGGGGAAAATCCGTTTTGACTGGGTTTGGATTCAGGTTTGGGTTTTCCCCGATTAGAAAACATGGTGATGGGTCGGATAATGGGGACACTAATACCCACTCCGAACCTGTCCCCGAACCCGCCCCGTTTATTTCAATATGTACATTATTATTTATATTTCATAATTTATATTATTAAATATGAGACTAATGTTTTAATAATTTGATTTGTATTTATTATTTTAAATATTTGAAATATATGTATGAAATTTTTTGAGATTGTTTTATTTTGTTATTTATAATGTAATTTGATTTTTGAAAAAGTAAATATTTTTATTAAAAAAATGATTTTACGAAATACATGGTGGCGGGGCGGGGATACCCGAACCCAAACCGAACCCGTTAAGGACGGGTTTGGGTTTTAATTTCCCATCTCCGTTTGGATTTGGGGCGGGTAACAGGAATTAATTGGGGATTCGGATTTGGGTTTGGGGGAGGTAAAAACCGTCCCCGACCCGCCCCGTTGCCATGACTACGCCTAACAAAAATGACTCCATCATAAACTTCTTTACATTTCTCTGTTATATCAGTTGAAACATTTGCATAATGAATTGTGAGAAACAAACAATTTCCATCAAGATTTACACATTTTTTTTTCAAAATTTTCAGCTCTTGTTCAAAAAATCATGTATTAGTACTAGAACTAAAGCTTGAACATGCATGTCTTGGACAAAATGAAAAATATATTCAAGTTCATGTCATTGTTCATCACAACAACAAATAAAAATGTGAAATTAGTTGTTCAAAATAAAGACATAAAAGATAAACTAACGAGAAAGCATTTAAAACAGATAAAAAAACCATTCTTTGTCATATACAAAAACAGTTTTCATTAATTGCATAATATTTGAAAAATAATATAAGGTTAAATATGTTTTTCGTTCATATAAATAAACTAACATTCAATTTTAGTCTCTAAAAAATTTTTATTTAATGAATGGTCCTTCTAAAATTTTTATGCATACAGTTTTAGTCTCTGCTATTTTTAAAATTTTTGAAAACTATTTAATTTTTAAATTTTTGAACAATTTTTTTATACAATTTTTGAAAAATTTTTGAACAATTTTTGCATACAATTTTTAAATTTTTTAAAAATGAGAAGAATTTAATATGAAATTTTCAAATTTTAAAAGATAATGATAAAAGTAATGAGAATCTCGACTTAGAAATTAAATTTTGAATTTTTTTTAAAGAAATTTTTAAAACATTATAAACATGTTTGCAAAATAATCATTCAAAAATACACATTGATTTAATAATAGGGACTAAAACTAAGTGCATAATAATTTTGTAAGAATCAAAACATGTTATTTTCTTTTATAGGGACCAAAATTAAAATTTAGTATTTTATAAGACCAAAAACATATTTAATCCAAAAATATAAATACTATCATAATACATATAAAATTGGTGGCTTATTATATTATTGTATGAGAATGGTTTTTCACCTCCCAAAAATTAAGCATTGTGGGAGAGTCAAAATATTGTAGTGATTATAGATATTTCAAGACCATCAAAATATCATTCAATCTTATAAATCAATGAAAAATCAATAATTAAAAAAATAAATTTATCTTATATTAAGTTGATGCACTCAAGTAACTCCAAGGGTTGACTTAACGGTGGAGGCTTGGGTCTTCCGTGATATTTTTTTATAAGCAATTTGTGTATCGTATTGACAGTAGCTTGAATGTCTTATAGTTGGATAGTAGACTACCTTTCTAATCCTTTCGTGTATGTTCTTTTTTTATATTGTATCTTTTCTTATATGGACCTTTGTTGTGTCTAGATTGAAAGCCAAAATCAAAATATAGTACCGGAAGATATATTAGTAAAACAAAGACTTTGATATGACAAACTGCATGATCAAGCAGAATTTATTATCCCATTAATAATTTATTTATTCATTCCATACACACGCAATTAAAAACAGAGTCTAAATGACTTTGTTTAATCACATGCATGATAGTAGTACATACTTATATATACTTGCTTAGTTCTTAATGACCTCTTTCAACTCAGGCTTCTTACATGGTTCATAGCAGAAGCTAGTGTTATCAATGCAGCGGCACGTTCGATGATAAGCAATTGGACAAATGCACAGTTTGCATGCTGAGTGACACGTTTTTACAACATCAGCACAACCGCATACAGTAGAAGTTAGTGTTTTTATGCAGAAGCAGTCATCACAGCATGGTGATTTGACATCATCACCCTTGGAGAGCACTTGAGTTATGAAGGAAGATGAATCGAAACGAGCGTTGACAACATTTGCAGTGTAGCCCAAGAGGAAGAGCATTAAAGCTAACTTCATCATTGCCTTCTTGTTCATCCACTCCATTCTCACTCTTTTTCTTACTTTCTTTGTCTTGTGAACAAGCATGAAGCTACATAGATCTATTTATACACTCTAACAATTAATAATAATAATAATAATAATAATAATAATAATAATAATAATAATAATAATAATAATAATAATAATAATAAATTGAATTAACAGTTGTGGATCATCCCTCACGTGGTGGTCCGAACTTGCCATGTCCTTTTTCATTGTCAAGTTGGTAAAACTAAAGTTGATATTGAACATGTAATTATTATATACGAAATTTTATCTATTTTATCTTTCTGGGTCTTTACCTTTTATTTTAAATATAATTATATATTGATATTTAATCTTTGCAACATCATACAAGTTCTACCTTCTTATAATTGTAAGTTTTGGGGGCCATTAAACATTTATGCGGCGAATCTAAAAAAAAAAAAAAAAACATTTATGCGGCATTATATTGATATGTTAAAATAATTGTCATTTTCATTTACTAATATAACAATGATTATTGTTTTTTCAGTTATGCTGTTTAATTATTACTGTATACCAATTATGGCCTAAGCAAGTACGAGAACCAAAAGATTTACATATTCCCACCATATAGTGAAAGTCAGCATGTCTTTCCACGTGTTTCTAGTGTGAGAAGGTCTATCTTCTCTCTAGGAATTTAGCGTGTTTTCCCTTCTCACTCCCGATCTAGGGTTTGAAAAGTTTCATCTCCAGTTCTCTGGTCTTTCTCTCTTTTATCAGAGTTTCTTTCTTCCCGTGTGGAAGTTTTGCAAGCTCTCTTTTGTGGTTCTGCGTCTGAGTCTGGTCTGTTTTAGGGAGAAGTCATGGAAAAGTGGAAACAACTGGCGTTCTCGAAGGAGGAGGAAGAGGGGATTACGGCAGAGGCAGACGAGATTTGCGAGGAAGAGGTTTTCCACAGGACTCTGGTGGGTAGACTATGGACAGATAATAGCTTCAATGCTCGGGCTTTTACTAATACGATGATTGGCGCGTGGAGATTGAAGAGCCCGGTGGAAACCCACGAGTTAAGCAAAAATCTGTTCTTATTTAGGTTCAGTACAAAGAGGGATATGGAGAATGTGCTGCGACAGGGGCCGTGGAGTTTCGACAGAAACTTATTGGTGCTTGACAGAGTATCAGGAGAAGAACAACCATCGGCTCTTAACCTTCATTACGGAACTTTCTGGGTGAGAATCTACGATTTACCCCTTAAACTCAGAACAGAGGCCATGGCAAGGAAATTGGGGGGAATCCTGGGATCGTTTGAGGAAATGGACCATAAAGAAGCCCATAAAAATGGAAGATTTCTCCGAATTAAAGCAACAATAGATCTGAAGCAACCACTCAAGAGGGGTACGGTGGTGCGATTCAAGGAAAAAAACCTCAGAGTCCACTTCAAATACGAGAGACTACCTACCTTCTGCTTCATATGTGGAAGACTAGGGCACCAACTCAAAGACTGTGAAGCGGCGGAGGATCTGAGTGAAGAAGGATTCAAAGATCTGGATGAGCAGGAGCTGTCGTATGGAGCGTGGCTTCGTTCCTCGCCCCTACCAAAGCTGCCAGAGGACCAGGTGAAGAGAGAATCTAACTCAAGCTCGTGTAATAAGAGCTTGTTTAATATATCTTCTGGTCAAAGTAGGTGCAGCACGAAGGGTAAAGAGAAGGAAAACGAGGGTGGTGAAGGGGAAGTAGAGCAAACAAAACAGAAAGGAGGAGCTGCCCAATCTGAAAGAAACAAACAACCAGTTACCCATGCCGAAACAACTAATAATCTTGAGATTGAAGCCATGGCAGAGTCTCTTGGAGCGGTGGAACTGTCTATAGCCACAAAACAATTAGCCCCTATACAAAAGACAGTAGCAAAGAAAGGTAGGAAATGGACAAGGAAAACAAATACAAAGAAGTCAGCTGGTGAAATTGGCAAGAAACTTGAATTGGAGCTTGGAAAAAGAAACTTGGTGGATGTCATGATCATTGATGGCACAATGGGTGAAGGAGGGAGTGGAGAGAAGAAACAGAAAGGGGCTGAAAAGGAGCAGGCAGAGGGCACATCAAAACCAGAGGTGGTGTTGGAAATCCAACACCGCCTACAACAATGAAAATCCTAAGTTGGAACTGCAGGGGGTTGGGGAGTCCCCGTGCGGTTCGAGCCTTGCTAAGGCTCATTCGTATTCAAAACCCCGATTTGGTGTTCTTGATGGAAACAAAATTAAAACTAGAGGAGGTTCAAACTGTTCGAAGCAGAAGCGGTTATGAAGGATGGTTTAGCGTTGATTGTGGTGGAAACGGAAAACTGAGGAATGGTGGGTTAATTCTCATGTGGAAGGAACCTTTGCAGATTAAAATAACGTCTCAGTCAAAGAACCACATTGGCGGTTCTGTTGAGGACGGCATTGATGGAAAGACCTGGAGTTTGATAGGAATGTACGGTTATCCGGAGGAGCAAAATAAGAGAAAGACATGAAACCTGTTACAGGATCTCTGCCGGAATGGAGATGAGAGAGTAGTGTGTTTTGGAGATTTCAACGATACACTGTATGACTATGAGAAGGTGGGAGGAAACAACAGGACTCAACAGCAGCTCTCTTGGGGAAGGCAAACCTTGGAAGTCTGCGAGCTATCGGACTTGGGTTTTGAGGGTTACCCTTTCACGTGGTCAAACGAAAGAAAAGGGAGTGAGAATATCCAGTGTCGGTTGGACAGGTGTATGGCTTCGAAAGATTTTATTAACCGTTTTGCCCCGATTAAAGTAACTCATTTGTCTAGGTACGGATCTGACCATGCGGTTATATGCTTATCATTGGAAGTAGTTGGAGACTTGAGGAGGAAGAAGAGAAGGCATCTTTTTCGCTTCGAGGAGATTTGGAGCAAGGACCATAGATGTGCAGAGGCTGTTAACCGACTCTGGAGAAATCAAGGTAGAGGAGTTTCGAACAAAATCAATGCTATGAAAGGTCTAGACGATGAATTCACAGAATATCATATGTGCACAGTGAAAAAGGAGCTGGGCAGAATGGAAAAGTTACTGAATGATGAGAAGTGCTGGGATGCTAGCGGAGAATCCATTAACGCCTACAAAGCGCTTGAGAGCCAAAGGAACTCCCTGCTGCAAGTGGAAGAGATTATGTGGAGACAACGCAGCCGTGCGACATGGTTGAAATTTGGGGATCGAAATACAAAGTTCTTTCACGGCAAGGCAAACCAAAGGAGGAAAGTCAATGAAATTTCTAAGCTGAAGGATGAACAAGGACATTGGTGGACAGGCGAAGAGCACTGCGAAAGAATTGTGGTGGAGTATTTCTCAACGTTGTTCACATCTTCGTCTCCTACTGGTGCAGATGATATATGTTCAGTGGTGAAGGGGAAGCTGAATCAAGAACATGTCAGATGGTGCAATCAAAGTTTCACCCACGATGAAGTTAAAGAAGCTCTCTTCCAAATGGATCCGCTTAAAGCTCCTGGCCCCGACGGACTGCCTGCCTTATTCTATCAAAAGTACTGGCAGACGGTAGGCTCCGACATTAGCGGGGCTGTTTTGGACATCCTGAATAACCAAAAAGACCCGAGTGAGTTTAACAACACGCACATTATTCTGATTCCTAAATGCAAAAAACCATCTAGCCCGAAAGATTTTCGGCCAATAAGCCTCTGCAATGTGGTGATGAAGATAGTGACCAAAGCCATTGCTAACAGAATCAAGCTCATCCTCCCGGATATAATTGACGAAGAACAAAGTGCTTTCGTGAAAGGAAGGTTGATTACGGATAATGCGTTGGTAGCTATGGAATGTTTCCACTGGATGAAGAAAAAGAAAAAAGGGAAGCGGGGAGTTATGGCCATCAAACTTGATATGTCGAAGGCGTACGACCGTTTGGAGTGGAGCTTTGTGGAGGAAGTGTTGAAATCCATGGGCTTCCCCGTCGCCATGGTAAACCTTATTCTGAAGTGTGTCTCAACTGTGTCTTACAAGGTGCTCCTTAACGGCCAGCCTAGTGTGGGATTTCTACCGGAAAGAGGTCTCCGCCAAGGGGACCCTCTTTCCCCTTATTTATTCATAATGTGTGCTGATGTTTTTTCAGGTCTTCTAAAGAAAGCGGTGAAAAACAATGAGATCCATGGTCTCAAGGTAGCAAGAAGCGCTCCAGCAGTCTCTCACTTGTTTTTTGCCGACGACAGTCTCCTGTTTACTCGCGCAAACCTACAGGAAGCTGGAAAAGTTATGGAGGTGCTGCATAAATACCAACTCGCGTCAGGTCAAGTGATCAACATGGAGAAATCTGAAGCATCCTTTAGCGGGAATATGAGTGAGGAGGCGAAAGATGGGATAAGGAGCCGTATGGGTGTTAATTCTGTTCAGAGCCACTCCAAGTATTTGGGACTTCCGGTTGTCCTAGGGAGATTGATAAAGGAGGTTTTTGCTATGGTAATTGATAGAGTGTGGAAAAAGATAAAAGGATGGAAAGAACAATTTCTATCTAAAGCTGGAAAAGAGGTCTTAATCAAAGCGGTTGCTCAAGCGATCCCAAGTTATATTATGAGTTGCTACAAGTTACCGGAGGCAGTCTGTCATGAGTTAGAGGCAATGTTGGCGAGGTTTTGGTGGGGAGCCAAGAACGGAGAGCGAAAGGTCCACTGGATTAGCTGGGAGAAGATGTCAGTGTCGAAAGGATTCGGAGGCATGGGTTTCCGGGGCATCAGTGAGTTCAATACTAGTCTACTTGGAAAGCACTACTGGCGGTTGATGAACAATGAGGATTCTCTTGCTGGGAAAGTGTTCAAGGGCAGGTACTATCCACGATCAACTATTGAAGAGAGTTCTCTTGGGTATGCTCCGAGCTATGTTTGGAGGAGCATACTTAGCTCTCGTGAGCTTATCCACAAAGGTGCCAGGTGGAGAATCGGAAATGGTGAGAAGGTGCGGGTGCTGGCGGATAGATGGATACCGGATGAGTTTGATTTCCAGGCAAGGGGTATACTCAGAAACATCAATGAAGAAACAAGAGTTAGTGAGCTTATAGACAGAGAACTTGGCCATTGGAAAGAGAACAGATTTTTTCCTCTTTTGAACCAGAGACTGCTAGAAAGATTTTAAACATCCCTCTGTCAGCAAGGAATGTGGACGACAAAGTATTATGGCATCTGGAAAAAGATGGGGAATATTCGGTTCGGTCGGCGTACCATGCTAGCATGAATTCTAAAGCTATGAAGAAGCCTGGTCCCTCGAGGATGCCGTGCAACAAGCTGTGGAAGAAGTTATGGCATGCCCCGGTCAGCTCGAGAATTCGCAATTTCCTTTGGAGAATGGCAAAAAATATACTTCCTACAAGGGACAACCTTGCTAGAAAAGGAATCAGCCTGGATCAGTCTTGCCCATTATGCCAAGGTGAGAAAGAATCTGTAAGCCATGATTTTATGCACTGTGTGTTCGTGAAACAAACTTTCTTCGCCTCTGCGATTAGTTACCGAATCCCTTGGGAGTGTGACATAAAAGACTGGCTGTTCAACATTTTGTCTTGTGGCGATGTTTTCAGTATCCAGCTGCTATGCACAATGTTACATAAAGTCTGGCTAGCTCGAAACAATGTGGTGTTTAATCGGAAAACTCAGGATCCGATAGGTGTGGCTGCTGATGCGATGGCTGCAGTGGCGGAGTACAACAGGTGGAATGCGCATGAGGACTCAGGTACGAAGGAACCGGCTAAAACTGAAAATTGGCCAAACGACATCCATACGGTGCAGGTTGATGCGGGGATAAGTTCTAACGGCACCATAGCTTTTGGAGGGGTGATCCGGGACCGTGAAAAGAAGACTGTTATCGCGTTGTGTAAGAAGGAGGATATGTCGGTGAACCCTCTTACGGCGGAGCTGCTGGCTATCAGGTGGGGACTGGGAGTTGCAAAGGATTTGAAGCTTCGCAAGATTCTTCTGCAATCGGACGCTCTTGAAGCTGTTGACTGCATTAATGGCTGCCTTCAAATCGCTGCACTGGAGCATATTGCAGAGGACTGCAGAATGTTGATTAGAGCTTTTAATTTTGCTACTGTAATTTTTATTCCTAGGAAGTTAAATGCTGAAGCCCACAATTTAATTGGAATAGGAAAAAGATTGGGCTCTAGGACCTGGCTGGGACATTTTCCTTCTGAACTTGTTGATGTACCAAACCTTTTGATTTCTAATGCTAATTGAAATCTGGCTCTTACTGTCAAAAAAAAAAAAAAAAAAAAAAAAGAAAGTCAGCATTACAAACACGACTCAAATTTAAAGAAAGTAGATAATAAAATCCAAATTCAAACAAATTCGTTGACCCTTAGTTTAACTAAGGGAGATTACTTTTTGTGTTTTTAATTACTCCCTCCTTTCTAAATTATAACACGTTTTATAAAAAAAAATAATTATAATTTGTAAGTCAATTTACAACAATTATAATGCAACATTTTTAATTTGTTTCCCTTAACAGACCCTCAAGTATTTATCATTATTCATTCTTTCAACTATTTTAATTTCTCTTTCTGCATATTATGAGGGGCATTATTATAAAATTATATTTTTTTAACAAATTATAAGCAAATTTTGTTTTTTAAATTAATTGAATAATTGATTTATCTGATATATATATATATATATATATACATATATATATATATATATATATATATATATATATACATATATATATATATATATATATATTAGATATATCAATTATTCAATGAACATAAAAAGTAAATTTTGCGTATAATTTAGTACGTACAGAGGGGTATATAATTTGTCTTTCCCGTATATTAATAACTAAGTTTTTTAATTCATGTGAAATCTTAAAACATTTTATAATTTGGAATGGAGGGAGTACTTTTTAACATTCGTAACTTTTTTATATTTTAATATATGATTTTCTTTAAGGCCGTCTCTAATGGTGTACAACTACAAGGAAGACTACCGCACATTGTTTCAAATTTATCAGAGTTAAATTATAAATTATAGCTAAATATGATCACTTAAAATATTTGTTAAATTAAATTGTAATTTAATAAAGTCTCTATTTATTTTGTCATGATTAAATTATAACTAATCTACACTGGTCTTTAAAAACCTGAGCCGGCTCAAGTTGCTATTTCATTATTAAAAAATACATCAATACATCAAAGAATTTTGACCGAAAGACAGTCAATATTTTTCAATTTGCTCGTTAATGTATACATAGACAGTCACAGACAACACACCTGCATGACTTAACTTCCAATCATAATAATTGAAAATGAAAGGAAATAAAAACCGACAAAACATTACGAGAAATTGAGGGTCCTATATCGAACACGAGGATCACGCGTTGAGTATATTTCTTAAAACAAAAAATAGATGAAATAATAAATAGAACCAGAAAAATATATGTTGCTTCAAAGAAAGATGAACAAATAAGAATAGAAAAATTGCAAGAAAGAGGATAATAATGGGGTTTATGAACAAGAACGCACTTATGAAGTTAGTTTTATGCTGTTGCTCTTAGGTTTTTCTACAGTTAATACTGACATTTTTTTAATACAGAATAATTTGAAATTTTTGTTTATTGTCAATATTTATTAAATTTCACAAAATAAAGTATTTTTTGTTATAAATGGCAAAAAATTTAAATAATAAGGTTTTAAAATAAAATTACCCAAAAAATTACATTTTGAGAAAATTTACCAAAGTGTCTAGATTTGGCAGCACATTCTAGAGTATGCGCGTCAAACCAAATGGAGCCTATGTTAACATTTAGGTGAATGCGCCATTTCAAATGACGTCTATGTTCAACCAAAATTAAGTTAGCCATTTGAAATGGGGCCTATGTACAAATGTTTACACATAGGAGCCGTTTGAAATGACTCTTATGTGTTAAGGGCTTTGTTTTAGAAAAAAAATACCTCATTCCCTTTCATTTCGCACACAGTTTTCAATTCCATTCATCGAATTTGTCTCTGATTTTTCTCTCTGTCGTTAACCCTAATTATTAATATTTTTGCATTTAATAAAGTAAATTTCATTGCTTAAAAATATTTTACAAAGTTGTTACACAATAATTGTCCTAGAACATACAGTTAAACATGCGTTGAGGTTCTTCCACGACTAGGACATTTGTTTTTATTGTGCCCTGTCTGACGGCAAATGCTACACTTTCTTTCCATTTTGTCACGAACATCAATTTCGGTTCGAATACGAGTACTGTTGGGGCGACCCTTTTTCTTTCGTCGCATCATGTCATTATGCCAAACTACTTCCCCGTCATACTCAGGCCAGTAATCCTCATTCGCTACCATTGGAAATGCAACATTGTATACCTCGAGCAAGGTGTCAGTCTTGTAAATTGGAAATAGTAGTGACAATGCATCTCGGTGCGCATATGCACATGCTGCGAGGACATGTGAGCAAGGCATACCAAATGTTTGAAACTTTCCACAGTCGCATCCATGGTCATCTAGTAGAATCCTATATTGTTGTCTCGGTAATCCTTCATTGTGGTTAACTGTTTCTCTAACACTGAATGTGCGGTTGAATCGATCAAAAGCAGTAACAAGATGACCGTTGGCCTTTGTTGATTGTTCTTTCAAAAATTTCATGCAACTATCAATGAACAGTTGTCCCGATTCTCTAACAGCACTCCACCTCTGACCTTTTGTTGAGAATAGCGAAGCCATCATAAAGTAGGTTGCTTCCACCAGTGCAGTAATAGGAAGATTTTGAATGGCCTTAAAGACACCATTCATGGATTCCACAAGATTTGTGTCATGTGGCCCCATCGTACGTCGTTGTCATAAGCCCTAGTCCATTTCTCCCTTACAAGGTTATCAATCCAACTTCCCGCATCCGTATTTGATAATATGATTTCACTCCGATAATGTTGGAATGTGGGTTGAGTTAACGCATATCCTGCATTGACTAGTGTCTTTCGGAGGTGCCTATCCTTAATCTCCTGCATGAAATTCTAGGCAATATGTCGAATACAGTATACATGTGTTGATGATGGGTGTTGCCATCTGTTAGCCGAATTTTTGTAAGCACTTTCAATAGGAGCATTCCTATCAGAGATTAAACAAAGATTAGGTTGAGGAGCAACATATTTTCGGAGATTCCTTAGAAAGAAATGTTAGAACAAGATTTGTTCTGATCAATATTCTTAGTTTTGATGATAACAAGGATATGAATTTTGTGTGAGATAATGTGGTACTTGTGGTGTCGTTTTCTTTTACCTCCCCGTTTCACTTGGGAGGACGGCACGCTAGACCCTTCACGCGAAATTTGGAAGGAGAATGCGCCCGTGGTGGGATGAATTTTATTTCAGTTCTTCCTACGATATCACACGAACTTTCTTATTTGTCCTACGAGTAGGAAAGGGAAAAAAAGATCTCAACTAAACCCTAGGAGTTTGCTAAGTGTGGGGATTTACACCTAGACTAGAAATTCTGGAGTCCGGGAGGTCGGTTATACATAGGGAAGTGTTTAAACACCCTACATATCTGTAGTACTCTACAGGAACCTTCTCTGTGTCATTGTGTTTGTGTTTATTGCTAATGATTGGGAAAGTTTCTCCTTTGTGTTAGGAGAAGGAATTGAATTGATTGAAGAAAGACAGACAGATAGACAGACTGACTATTTTTGGTATTTTATTAGCTCGCTGAGATTCCTTGTGAACCTCATGCCTACATATCCCTAGTGGAAGTCAGAGCTTAATGTAGTTCGGGGAACTAACTAGGGAAATTAATTGTTTTTGGTGCCTTGCTTGAAGCTCAAGGTTGAAGCTTGGAATTAAATCTCTGTTTACAGTAAAGAGACATGAAATTATCTCTACAGAGAGGTATTTGTACTATTCTACCACAAACATTTAAAGGAGTGACAGAATAACTGGATTCATTTCATTCAAGAGGGGGACCTTACTTGGGTGTACAAGTATGCCAGTCAGATGCCTCTTAAATGAAAGAAAAATGCTCGTCCAAATTAGGGAAAGTGTACAAGTCTGGGGATGTGCCAGAGCATGTCTTTCAGAGTCCTAAATGGGAGACTTTGATTGAAATTGAAATTGAAATGTTTGTTTGTTTGAATGTGGTAGAGTAGTAAAAAAATATCTCTCTATAGAGATAAGCTATGTCTATCTACTGTATGAAAGATTTGACTTTAGCTGGCTTGTATGAGGCCCAAGCTTGAGGCTTTTTTGATTGATTAATTGATATTATTGACTCTGGGAGGTGGCTCCACTGGGGGTTAATTACAGGGTATTTTTGTGTTCTGTACAAAGCCCAGAATTGAGGCTGACTCTGTTTAGGGAGACTCTATTTGTGTGCCTTGTACAAAGCCCAAGGTTGTGGCTGACTGTTGAGGATAATTGAATGAATGACTTTATTTTATGTGCCTTGTACAAAGCCCAAGGTTGTGGCTGACTCTAGCTAGGGAAAACATTATTTTCTGCCTTGTACAAAGCCCAAGGTTGTGGCGGACTCTTAAATGAATTAAGTATGGATGACTATATGGGGAAAAATCCTAAGTGTTAGGAATCTTTGACACATGAAAATATGGTTTATCTGCCTTGTACAAAGCCCAAGGTTGTGGCTACTGAGTGATGAAGAACTCACTGGGGAGACTCTATTATCTGCCTTGTACAATGCCCAAGGTTGAGGCTGACTCTTGACAGGGGAGTTTTATTGTTTGGGTGCCTTGTATGAAGCCCAAGGTTGAGGCTAACTGTTTTTATTGGTTTTAACTCTACTGGAGATTAAAAAAGACTGTTTTTCTTTTGAAGCTAACCCTTTCCAGGGATTTTGACTCAGCTGGTGAATTTGTCTGTTAAAAGACTGACTTTATCATGTTTTTTGGAGGCTGACCCTTTCCAGGGGTTTTGACTCTTTTGGGGAAATTATCTCCTAAGAGAATGAAATTATTCTTTTGACTTTTAAACAGATGTTGGAGGCTAACCCTTTCCAGGGGTTTTTATTGAAATGAAGGAATGGATTGATTTTAAATGACTTTGGAGGCTAACCCTTTCCAGGGAATTTTTGTTGAAATGAAAAGATGGCAGAAAGATTATCTAGTGGAGACTCTTTGTTTAAAGCCCAAGATAAAGGCTGACTCAATGCTGAGGATGACCAAAACATAGATCCTAGACTCTACTAAGGAGGATTGATGAAGATAAGGGTGACAGAGACTGTCCATGTCTCTCATTCCAAAAATGTACTCAATGTGAAATTGAGACAAACTTAGCTTGTTTAAAGTCTGGTTTAAATGGAAGAAACTCACCAGGGTAGGCTAAAAGGTGACTAAAGACCTGTTCCTATGTTTATAAGAAACCTGATGGGTCCTTGTATACAAGCTCAAGAGGAAGCTGGAAATGCTTTTAAGAAGCCTGTGGGTCCTTGTACAAAGCCCAAGAGGAGGCTAATCGAGGGTCCTTGTTATAGCACAAGAGAAAGCTTATGTGGTTTTGAACTTATTTTGGCTCTAAGCAAATGGGTAAGAGGTTTCACCGGGAATAATTCCTCTTTGGGTGGATGTGTCCTATTATTTGGATTCTAAGGTTTTTGCCAAGATGTTTCACCGGGAATAATTCATCTTGGGGGTTTGAACTACAGATCTCTAATTAGGAAAGAGCCTTCACCGGGAAGACATTCTCAATCCTAGGTCATATTCCTATAATATATATATAGTTTAACTGTCCTAAGGTTTATACTCAAACGCAGTTCTAAACTAATATATGCACAGTTTATATTTGACAGTAATTTAAATAAAGACTGTAAATTGAAAGCTTGTAAAGCCTAACCTGGATGGAGTGGAGGCCATTGAAGAAGTATGTACAGAGCCTCAACAGTAATTTTTGTTGTTTTGTTGATAACAGTTGAATATATATGATAAACAGTTAATGGTTTTTGAAAACAGAAGAAGTGAAGATGGACAAAGGTCACATAGGTATCTGAAGAGTTTCACCGGGAATAATGCCCTTCAAATACCAGAAGAATGTTTTGAAAACAGAAAGAAGATTTTGAAAATACAGTTTTGAAAACAAGCTAAGAAGAGAAGGTGTTTGGGACTTACACTCTATTAGAGGCCCAGTACTTTACAGTACTGGTGATAACAGTAATTGAAAAAAATGATTTGGAATGATACAAGGTTTTGTTGTTTGAAAACCCTAATCATTTGATTTTATCAGAGATTGAAAATAGTTTTGAGATTTGACAAAAGTCAACTTAATTAAAGCAAAGATGAAGATCTATGCCTAATTAAGACCTAAGTGATTAGGGTTTTATCATAAATTTATTTACAAAAATGATTAGGTTAAAACAAAGTGAAAATATGTATTAAAGTATTTAAGAAAACACCTAAAAACATACTATTTTAAACCTAATAAAAACATGTGAAATAAATAATATTTTTATGATCTTTTTTATTATTCACAAAATAGAGATATTAAATAGCATGTGTGTAAAAAATGAAGTGAAAATAAATTAATTTGATAGGTTAATTAATTATATGAAGTTGTGAGAAAATTGAAGGAAATAAGTGATAAAAAATAATGTTTTGGCCTCACCATGGTTTGAACCCACGCCCTTTGAAGCCAACAACTCAAAATAACACCACTGCGCCAACGCGCGTTTGGTGTTAGTAAGTTGCCTCCACTTGGTCATATTTCAAAACAAGTTGTAATTCCTTAAAAAAATAAAAGAATCAAAAAGTCTGGGGCGAGGGGGATTCGAACCCCAGACTTGTGGCATAATGATACTAAAGGCGCATGTGTGGCCACTAGGGCAAGTTGTTTAGTCGTTTATAAAACGCTTTCAGTTAAACATATTTTAAACCCTCCCCTGAGAAATTAAAAATGGCGCCACCACCATCTTCGTCTTCAACCTCAAGCTCCATGATTTTTGAATTTCTGAACTCACTCGTTTCTCAATCATTTGCCATGATGTAAACACGAAACTTGCTCTAAATTCACTCACGATTCTAAATATGTAACTAACATGAACTAATATTAACTACATCTAATTAATTTAACAGAAATCGTGAAGAACCCTAAAATTTCAAAATCAAATTAAATGACTATACTGAAAGATAAATGAATGATGATAGAGGGTTTTCAATCCTCTGATGATGCTGAACAAGACAGAATCGAGCTATTTCACAAAGAGTACTTAAATTATAGAGGTGAAGTTCAGAAACTTACCTCTGAAACTGAAGGTCGTGAGGATGATTGAGAGCACCTGGGCTTGAATGAATGATCTCAATAGCTTCCCTGAGACTCAATGATGCTAACTGGATGCTTATTGTAGCTTGAATCCTCCTGAATTGCTCTATGGACCTCCCTCGATTTCAGCTTCAAGTGAACATGGAGGTTGTTGAATTTGGAGTTACAGGTGAGCTGCAGCCATCTGGTTAGCTCCACTATGACCTAGGGAGTGTGTCTGAATGATTGGTTTGGCCTGAGACTCCCTGAGTTACTCCATGGACCTCCAACTGCAAATGCTTCCAAGTGAGAGCAACAATGGTGTTCCTCCACTTACAGAAGTGATCCAGGTGCTTGGATCACCTCAAATGACCTCCCTTGAGATGTTGGAATGCTCACTTTCCAAAGATGAGCTTTGGTTTGAAGAAAACGATTCTTCTTGCCAAAGAACTTTGAAAAACAATGAACAAGGGGAGAGAAAGAGAAAGCAAGTAATTGAGTTGCTTTGGTGTGTTTTTTGAATGAGAATGAGGCCTCTATTTATAGGCAAATGGATCAGTATAGCTGCAGAGGAGTGAGCTTCCTTAGTGAGGGAGTTTTGGTTTCTTAGCCATGAAGAAATTCAAAGAATCTCCAAAATGCAATGATGCATTTTCGAGCCAATTCTCCCAACCATTGATCTTGCAGGATCTTAGGGAACATTTCTGATATGTAGCAAGTTTCTATTGGCTTAGGAGAAGATTCCAATTGGTGAATCATTGCTTATCATAAATTCTCAAAAGTAATGATTACATAATCACATGTTCTTGCTTTTGGGAATCTTCTTCAATCTTCATGCCATGGTGAAAATGAATGCATGGCATTGTTTCAGACATGTTATGGGTCGTGTAGCATCCATTCATGAAGCAAAATGCACAAAATTGCAAAGTTCCAATTTGCACATGACCTATAATTTCACTTTATGAGGCCAACTTTGAACAAGCATAACTCCTAGCTCAAATTGAATTTTGAGAAGGTTGAACACAATTTGGAAAGCCCTAAACATCTACTTCAAATCATTAGTTTATGTCTTCTTCAGATTCCTTTGGGAAATTTGTGAAAAATGAGGCCAAAGTTGGAAGAAAACTAGGTTAAAACACTTAGAAAAATTTCTAAGTGTTTATGACCTAAACTTCAAAATTTCCAAAACTTCATAAATGGTTGATCTTTTGAAAAAAGTTCCCTTGTAAGATGTTGTTTTATTTTGCAAGATCTACAACTTTCATGTTGGAAGTTTTTCGAGTTGTGTAGGTGAAATTTTGAGATCTCACCATGCCTTTAAAAACCCTAATTCCCGACTTTTCGCTCCTTGATGAATTTCTTTGAATTTCTTTGGCCAAATGACTTTGATATCCATATATTGATGATATTGATCTTTGAAAGTCATTTTTTGACCAAAAACCTTAAAAGTCAATGATGATCTTTCACAGTTGACTTTTTCCTGACAAAGTGAATTTTTGGGCTTTTGTGTAGAAATAAGATCTTCTCCCCAAATGGATGATATAAATGGATTATATGGAGGTAGTAGAGATCCTTGAATCATGTCTTGAGTTTTGGATTCATGCCCTGATCAGAAGTCAACTATCTTGGTGAATTAGGTCAAAACCCTAATTTGTCGACCATGTGAAAGTAATGACTGTAGACTTGGAATTGAAGTGTGATGTCCAGTAGATCTTGTAATATGAGTTATTTGAAGAAGATTGATGTCTTTGAATGACCCTCTGGGGCTTTTTAGGGTTTCCCAAATGTGATCCCTGATTTTAGTCCTTGATAGGCTCAAAACCCTAGTCTGGTGACCTGAGTAAGCCTGTACTCAGATGACTGGATGTCTAATCAATCATAGATGAGAAAAATGAAGTCTTTGAGCCCCATGATTGTATTAGAGATTAGTCTTTGTATTGATTGATCCTTTGCCTGAGCTTTCTTGTCTTTGAGCATCCTCGATTAGGTACCAGGTGGAGAAATGACTGCTCTGGGTACTTGTCTTATCCTGATGAAAAATCCTGAAGATATGTCATCTCAGGGGGGTCAAAAATTAGGGTATGACAGATGCCCCTATTTAAGTTTCTTTTATCTGGAGGGAGAGAGATTGAGATTTCGATCTCTCCTGCGTAAAAGAGACTTAAATATCAAAGAATGCCCGAATTTTGGGCGCTCCTGAGATGTTGTAATTGATAAAATCTTTGCATGATTTGATCCTGTTGTCGCACTTGGCGGGGAATGAGGAGACTAACTCCTGCAGAAATACTTGATGTGGATTCTGGTGAATGGATGGCGATGTAGGATGCGCAATCCATCTTCTTTGACTAAGTATTGATACTTAGACAAAGGTAAGCAACCTCTCCTTGTTTCGGGTGTCCATATCTCGAAACTGGTCTCGGTTGCACTTGGACAATATTTCAGATAAAGAGAAAATTTCCAAAAGGTTTGTTTCCTCATCAAACTTCTCATCAGTACTTGGAGACGAGACGCCATTTGATGGTAGTAGAGAAACTTCAAAGGTTTGTTTCCTCATCAAACTTCTTATCAGCGCTTGGAGATAAGATGCCATTTGACGGTAGTAAAGAAACTTCACCATCTTCCCTTTTGACTTGACGTCTTTGAAAGAATGTCATACGGCCTCATGATCTTTTGAGGAGCTAATGACTTGGTTTGAAGGCGGACAAACTGTTTTCGGGGTGAAAACTGCCATTCGTCGATTGGTGCCTGGGGAATCAACGAACTATTTTCCTAAGAGGAACACTGCCATTCATTGACTCTGTGGGGAGTTAAACATCCCAGAAATAGACAAACTGTTTGAAGAAACTGCCATTTGTCGATCTCTTGAGTATTTAGCAGACAAACTGTCTTTTCTTGGGAAAAGACTGCCATTTGCCAATTGCTAGGGGAGCAAACTGTCTTCTACTGGGAGAGACTGCCATTTGTCGACCTTTGTTATGATAAAGTGAGCAAACTGTCTTCTGCTGAAAGAGACTGCCATTTGCTGACTCCTGGGGAAACAAACTGTCTTCTACTGGGAGAGACTGCCATTTGTCGACCTTTGTTATGATAAAGTGAGCAAACTGTCTTCTGCTGAAAGAGACTGCCATTTGCTGACTCCTGGGGAAACAAACTGTCTTCTACTGAAAGAGACTGCCATTTGTTGACCCTGTCATGAAAGAAAGTGAGCAAACTGTCTTCTGCTGAAAGAGACTGCCATTTGCTGACTCTGTTGGAGAATCTGAACTATCTTCTGGACGAAGACTATCATTTACTGACTCCGCTGGGGAATCATTTGTCGATCTGCTGGGAGATTCTGAATTTTCCTTTGACAAGAAGTGGCACCTCTTGACCCTGCTGGGGAAATACCAAACCTGTAGGGAGTTCTGGAATGTGAAGCAGACTATCTTATCTGAAGAAGACTGTCGAATGTCGTTCTGCAGGAGATTCTCAGCTGAGGAATTCCAAAAGTGAACAAACTATCTCTTTGAAGGAGACTACCATCTATTGACTTGCTTGGGGAAATCTCTCTATATGGATCATTGTCTTGAAGGAAAAAGTTTCTCCAGGACTTGCAGGGGAAACTTGAGTTCATGCCTTAATGACTTAGGCGTCCTCATGATTTAAAAGCCTAATTTGACTATGCAGTTATGATGTAATGTATGCATGAATATTATGACAATTGTAAAGTGTAAAGTGAAAGTGAATAGAATTGTCGCAGATGGAAAATCCTATGATACGACTGAAATTCTTGTGGATCAGAAGATGTCCTCTTCTTGGAGTTCGAACTCTGTTGGGAATATCTGGCTATCAGTTGTCCGCTGTCCGAAGTAAGTAATATGTATTGAAGTAAAGATCCGTCATCGGGAGATGTTCGCAAAGCGACCTCATGGGGAAAACTTGGTTCCCGGAGTCTCAACCGTTCTCGGAGCAACTGTTTGCATTCTTCCTATTGTTTGTAAACCTTAGAAAGAAATTTCACCTTTATT